>NC_048312.1:10950470-11013194 GCF_013100865.1 Trachemys scripta elegans
CACAGCACTCGAGCTGACAATGAAAATCAGTGACGTCTGTTTCACTTTTAGATTCTGAGTGCTGTAAAGTCTTATTTGGAGACACTAAAGGGGAAGGTTTAGAATATTAACAACCCCTCCAGGCATTTATATTGGTGTTATGTTTTACAGACGCGTGGCTCTTACACAATCCATATTTCAAGCTAAATATGAATTCGCAGCATTCCTGGAAATGACTTGCATATCTTTTAATGAAAGTGTTGGTTAACGTTAGATTGCAAGTTTTACAATAGGAATTTTTGTTCCTTTTTTGGATTAGACTGGCTTTATACAGAGAAGGTGAAAAACGATATGGATACCATTAATAATTGTGATTTTTAAGTTTAGGGTATAGTCTGTATAAACGGCCACTATACTTTTGATTGCCCTCTGTCTGAGTGAAATCCACCTTTTTTACAGTGTTGCCAACTCTCAGGATTTCATGATGTCTCACAGTATTTGTAGTTTGTCCTAAAGCCCCAGCTCTTGGAAACATATGGTCATGATTTAAAATGATAATTAAAAAAAGTAAGTTTCTAGCTGTGATGGGCAGTGTTCACTGGCAGTGGCACGTAGGTTTCTATGTGTCCTGCCCTCAATGTCTCTCCCTAGCCACTGTCACTGCCCTTGGCGGTCTCCCTTTTGATATGTGTGGACTTGACCCTTGGGTCAGGTCGCCAAGTAATCTTATCCCCCTCTGGGGTAACAGAGTCCCAGGGAAGATATTGGGTCCTGTGCCGCCACAGTTGGGGGGGGACTTTCAGTCGGTCTGTTGACCCCTGCAGATGCCAGTCTCGACCACAGATTTTTCAAAGCCTTTGTCCTCCCCTGGCTTCCCCAAGGGGGAGTCTGTAAGTGAGGGGTTTTGTGCTCTTCGTAACAAGGGTGGTTGGTAGGGTAGCCCAGGCCAGGGTCCTCTAAGATGCAATGATGTTGAGCACCCAGGAGTGATTTATGGCTGCTTCCTTTGGCCACTTCCTACCACCCACCACCCTGCCACATTCTTACAGGGCATGACACAAAGTAGTAAAGAAGAAGAGAGTAACCAAACCTTCTACCCCTCTGGGCTTAGCAGGCAGGCAGAATCTCCCCAGGAAAGGTTTCTGAAGCTCTCAGGATTGGTTGCTCTCCCCGCCCCGTCAGAATGTTTCTGAGCTGTCTGGCTCCCTATTAAGCACCTCTTCCAGCTGGAGCATGCTCCGTACGTGGGGATGGGCGGGGTCACCTAGGCCCAGAGATGCTCCTTAACCCCTTCAGTGCCAGTGTGGGGTTTAGACATCCCATCACACTAGCCCTCATGGTTGTGGAGAAAAATCTTGAAAATGTTAACACAAAGTCTTAAAACCAAGGCAAAAGAAAAACCCAGCATTTATTATTATTATTATTATTTTTAAATCTGATTATTTTTAAGCAAACCTCATGATTAATTAGGGCTTGACTCATGGTTTTTGAATGCTTGAGGTTGTCAGTACTGCATCCCTGCGCAAAGGGGCCCAGCACAAAGCCTACACAGAATTTAAGCCTGATTTTGAAGATCTAAATAGGAATGAAGTGCTGCATAGACTTTATGCTGGGTCTCTTCAAAGGGATGAGTTTTACCCTTTATAATCACCTTAAGGCTTCAGGTGCAGTGCCGAGAGAGAGATGGCTTTTAGCTATTTGAGTACAAGATGATAAAATGAACTATTTAAAAAAAAATATAACAGAGAAGTTTAAGAAATGCTCATCTAATCCAAAGACTTCCCCAATGCTTTTGATTCCTGTGGGCCAGATGCTCTGCTGCACTCATTCTCAGTATTCTTTTTTGCAGAAGAATTCAGTAACTTGTGACAATTTATCCACAGTAGCGAAAGTTTCACAACAGGGTAGCACAGTAACTCCACAGTTAAATTTGCTGTAGTTATTTTCTTGTGACCCCAAAAGCTTCCAGGTAACATGAGAAAATGAATAAAATCTGAATGGGCAAATATATATATTTTTTCTCCTCCTTACTCATTTTTATTCTCTTTAAATTTCACTACATACATTTCTATTAAAAATACCACTATCTTCCCTCTTTTATGTTTTCCTTTTTATCTTCATTTCTTTCCACTCTAGTACACCCAAAGATTTGAAAGTGAACTGGTGTGGAAGATAAATCTGGAGCAAGTATAATGCAGTTTGTGCTTGCGACTTGGAAGATGCATTTGCTGCCTCAAATGAAGACTTTAGGCCCTTCAGTTGTCTTTTTAAATTTGCTTCACTTTTTCACGAATTGAACGTCATTACGATGAGCCCAACATTAATATGTGCAGCATATCCAGAGAGGTTGAATGACTGACCAAACTTTTAAAACTCTTAAAACATTTTAAAAAATACATTTCCTCACACACAGAAGGCAATTTTCTCCAAATACTATTAAAATACACCTCTACCCCGATATAACGCTGTCCTCGGGAGCCAAAAAATCTTACTGTGTTATAGGTGAAACTGTGTTATATCTAACTTGCTTTGATCCGCCAGAGTGCGCAGCCCCGCTCCCCCGGAGCACTGCTTTATCATGTTCTATCTGAATTCGTGTTATATTGGGTCGCGTTATAAAATAAAATAAAAAAAATAATAAAATTAATGGAGATATCCCATCTCCTAGAGCTGGAAGGGACCTTGAAAGGTCATCGAGTCCAGCCCCCTGCCTTCACTAGCAGGACCAAGTACTGATTTTGCCCCAGATCCCCAAGTGGCCCCCTCAAGGATTGAACTCACAACCCTGGGTTTAGCAGGCCAATGCTCAAACCACTGAGCTATCCCTCCCCCCCTATATCGGAGTAGAGGTGTATATTTGCACATAGGAGGGGCAACTAGAAATCTGTATCTCAAAATAAATCTTAACTGCATTTTAAGTTCTATTGTAATACCCTTATTTACATTAACTCTTACACCACAAGATCCCGTTGAAGTCAATAGAGTTACTTGTAGTGTAAGATAGTATTCATTGTGGGTATCACAATCTAGCCCTTAGAAGTTATCATCACATAATAGACTAATGTATTTTATTTTCTGTTTGTTTGTGTTCGATTATGGCTTGGATCCTGCATCCTTCACTCACGAGTAGCCCTCGTGAATGGGATTGATCATATGCGTAACGGTTGCAGGAACAGTTCCTATAATACCATTCACACTCCTTTGCTTCTAGCCCCACCACAACTTTTTTCTTTTCCCCCATTTTTATTTTTAATTATAAAGATACTTGTAACAGAAGGTGATTTTCAGCAACTCTGCCTTGCAAGGATAGGGGCTTACAGAATCTCTTTCTGAAAAGATGAAGTCCTGTTGCAGAACTTTTGTTCATTTGAGCATTCCCTACTGCAGTTTCACCTCTTGTACTGCAATTAACCCCTCTTGAAACCCTCTTTGACTATACCATGTAATTTTTAACCATACATGTGGAAAGTACAGAATATTGTTATGTTTATAATGACATTATTTTTCATTGACAACTATTTTTTTTCATGTCTGACTTCTTCCCGTGCCCATCAAGACAGTTGTTGAGTTGAATATCATAGAATCTAGAGATGGAAAGGACCTATCAGGTCATCTAGCCCATCTCCTAAATAATCAGGACTCTTCCTGACTGTATGTTTTCTAGTGGTTTTCGTAATCTAGTTTTAAAGGAACCTACGAATGATGCTTCTACCAATTCAAGTACAAAATTATTCCACAGGCTCCCAGACCTCATTATTGGGAAGATTTCCCTGTATGCAGTCTACATTTTTCTTTTCATCACATTTCTCCTGTATCCACCCCCACAATCTTCTGCTATAATAAATATTTCCCCTCCATCTTTGGTGTTTACAACCTCAAATAACTGTAGATTTTTATATCCCCTCTCTCTTAGCAGCTGAGTCAGTCTTCTATAGATTCAACTCTTTCAATATTTACTCTTTGTTTAAAACATCCTGCAACTGACATGGCAAATAATCTCTCAGATGCACACCAAAAGTAGTCCCAGAAATCAAGATGGCATTTGCATAGAATGCATTTGTAGGACATATAGTCCTATACTCTTGTGGACATTGAGTATGAACTTTATGTGGTTATGTTTTTAGTAAGTTTATGTTAATGGATTTAAATAAGTAGCTTTGAAGCAGCTTGACTTTGAGCCTGGATAGAGTGAAATAACCTCTCACCCAGTGTCCCAGATGTTGTGACACTTCTGAAAATTCTTATTTATGGGACCGTGTCCATCTGGGGAAGTGTAAGCATGAGGTGCGTGAATGGGTAAGGAACTACTTTTGTAAGTTAAAGGACAATGGGCCATAAGTGATGACCAGGAAGATAACAGACCCCAGTGGACAAGAGGCCATTGAAGAGTTTCAGCTGTTTACCTAAACTCAAGGGGTTGAGATCATCTTGACAGAGTAATCTTCTCCTGTTATTCACTCAATGTAACTTATTTGGGGAAAACAGACTCATGGAGGCGTCTAAGAAAATGTATCCTGAAAAGAGAACCTCAAAAGCGGTCCAAGAGTCAGAATGACATTGCCTAATTGAAACTGGACATTGCAGTTGAGGTGGGAGACCTGTGGTTCCCTGATCTGATCAGAAGAGCACAGCGGCGGTCCTGGGATCACACCAGCCATACAAGATGAGGTAACTGAGGAGGAAGTGTGCTCCTCTCCAAGGCCCTACAACAATAACTCAAGGGCTGATACTGCAACTTCCCCTGCTAAAGAAAGCAGAAACAAAGACATCTCAAACCAGCCAGCTGACCCGAGAGCAACACCTGCTAGCATGACAGTACCTGAGCCAGAAGACATTGTCTGGTTGCCCAAACTGCAGTTCCTGACTGACTCTGAAGCTCAGCAAGACAAGCAAGCTAAAGAATAGATACTTTTTCTTTTTCTAAGTAACTTTATTATTTTTGTCTCTTTAACAGGACATTTCAACACCTGTGCAGGGATGTCTACTAAGAAAGAGCTAACCTACCCTTTTTTAAGCATGGATGTGTATATATGTGTTTGTGACCACTAATAGTAATAGCACATGCATATAAGCCCATAGTGTACGCTGCCATTGGGTATCAACTAACCTAGGTTTGTAGTAAATCTTACCATAGATTGCTAAGTCACCTGGGATACATAAAAATGTATACCTTAACCCATTCTTTCCACAAGCGAAAGGATAAGCTGCTAAGTAAAACTCGTAGAAGCAGGCAAATTAAATAAGGCATTTAGTCATTGGTGTTATGTTAACTTTGTGGTTTGATTACTGGTTGTGCTCATGTAATAACTTGACCAATTGTTGGTCTTAAATTATACTTTTTGTTGTTATCCGATTTTAAGTGGTAGTATTATCAATTCCTTGATTGACTAATTCAATGTTTATTGTAATATCAGTATTATCATATTGTTAATACTTGAGGGAAGTATGTTGGGGTTCCTATGAGACTTCTTCCACTCAGTTCCCTAAGAACTCAGTTTGACTTTAGTTTTATCACTTAGGTTCCTTTATTCTGCATACTGCAAAGCTACACTGAGTTGATTAGACTTAAGCATATGGGATGGGTATAGGACGTACCATTCATCCAAAGTTACACAGCAAAACTTTTTCTTAATTGTTTTTTACCAACACTAACAACATGTGCATTTTTAACTGTACATTGAATTGTATGCTTTTGGAGTTGGTTACTTTGCAGGAACCATTTTTGTAGAGCATGGTTTGTTCACACATTGTTTATCCACAATCTTCTTTTTACTTTGTTATAGGTTTTAGGCTTATATTGTTATTTTGTTTATTGTAAATGATTCAATGGGTGTTCCCCCTTATTGTAGGTAATACAGACAGCCTGGGACTGTCTCTTTGTTGTGTTTGTACAGCACCTAGCACAGGACTATGGTTCCCAGGTTATTAGGGCTCCAAAGTGCTCAGTAATACAAATAATTAATAGTTAATAATAGTCTCTTCATCTAACTCACCTCACACAGCTTCCAGCTGTTTTTTTCTCCAGCTGCTGGCAAAGCTGTCTTAAGGAAGGAAGGAAGAAGCTGTAGTGGTGTAGATCCATCAGAAGACATTAAGAAATACACCTCTACCCCGATATAACGCTGTCCTCGGGAGCCAAAAAATCTTACCGCGTTATAGGTGAAACCGTGTTATATCGAACTTGCTTTGATCTGCCAGAGCGTGCAGCCCCCCGGAGCGCTGCTTTACCACGTTATATTCGAATTTGTGTTATATCAGGTCGCATTATATCGGGGTAGAGGTGTATCAATTGTTAGCTATGTCATGGAAGAAGAATCTAGAATCACAGGATTCAGTTTGTGGTTGATGAAGTTGTAAATTTCTTGTAGATACTCATTACAGACAGACAGAGCTCCTTTAAAGCCAACATTTGTATTTCGAGTTCTTTCCAGAGCTTGGCCTTAAAGCTACTGACCATTAAAACCTAGTTGTACAAGCCTGCTCAGTAATTGATCATATTTGAATATGAGGTCATCCACAGCGGTGAAGCTAAGGAAGTCTTCTTTCACTGTCACTCACATTCCCTATACTCTGAGCAAAACACTGTTCTTATTGAACTTGCAGGCATAGCACTCAGGGCAACATGTTGACAGACTGCAAATGTACTATGAGCTCTGCTTTCTACAGAGTTTAGACCAGGGATAGTGAATTTTTTTTGTCAAGGTATAGTCAGGTTCAGACTCCAGAGAAAATAATATAAAAATAACAATAATGATGATAATAATGGGGTCCATTCAAAAGCATGTGGCGGTCGGGATTTGGCCCACGGTCCGCCTACTGACTACCCCTGTTTAGACAATAGCAGTAGTCTTATCATCATCAAAACATTCTGGACCATTTCTTTAGTTTAAGTTCATTTTTAAAGGCAAGTGTTTAATACAGTGTGTTTGCAGACAGTCCCTCTGGATTTTGATCATGCTAGTCCCTGCGCTGAAGCAAAGACATCTTCATCGTTGTGAAATGTTTGATCTATGGCTATTTCCACAGTGTCGAACATGTCGTAGAGATGATTCTTGCCTGTCAGCAAACTAGTATCTCCCTAATAGCTTAACTCAGCCTGTTAGATGTGGTTTCTTACACTCTCTGCATCCACAGAATTTTCATTTTGCCTCATCTGCACTTATAGAAACTGTTCATACAACACAAGCTCAGTGATATCTCATGAGATGTGAAATCCTCAACAGCTTTGGGGTGGGTTTTTTTTTGCAAGGGAGAGTTGAGTAATAAAATGCACTGGGTGACTGATGACAACTCTTACCTGGTGCATCGTTAGGGAACACAAGATAAAATGTTACAAGAAGAACTCTTTTGGCTGTACGAGGAATCGGACCATGGAGATCTTTTGCACTGGAAGTAACTTTCTGAGACCAATAACTTGAATGCTGCGGATACGAGGTTTCTAGGCATCCTGCACAACTGATTGTCTCAGAAAGCACTAACATTTTAGTGTGCGTTTCCAACATCATATCAGTCATGTTGCTCACATGCAACTTAAACTTAGCTCTATGGGGATTGGCGTTGGATGTCTGTGCACACCCAAGTATTAGAGTGCTGCTTATATTGTAATCACTACCAATAGAATTACTTTTCCAGAACAAAAAGTGTTTTCTAAAATACTTTAGGTATGTGTTTCATACTCTGTTCTACGCAGCAAAGTACAGTATTTATCTGACAAGCTCATCTGTAGAGTGTCCTTCATAATAATTATGCATTATGTGCTCATTCTAAAAAGAGAGCTAATACATTAACATGGGGGCAAAAATTAAACCCTACTGTCCTCACGCCGCTTTAAAATGCTGTGTTTTGCACAGTCTCATAAATCAACTTAATCAACTTAATGTTTAACCAAAAAACAAAAACAAAACAACAACTACCCAACTTCTGTTCTTCTTGTTCATCTGGTTATGATTTCCAAATGCCTATTTATAGGTTTTTTTTCAACCTACTAAATGAAAACAACAGATTTTGTTAGTCTTTGTAAATAAGCCTGCTTAATTTCCCACCTTTACAGAAGTGTTTTAATAAATCTAGAACATTCTTCCCATTATAGTTACACATTTTAGATTTTTACATTAGTTTTCAAACAGATTCTTCTACTAATGCTTTAAATGTGTTTGATAGTGCAGGGCTCAGTTGTGAGCAAAGGGTGGTGGGGGTCCAAGAAGTCACTTTACTTTCCCTCATATGTAATTCAAATGGTCAGATCCTGAACAAAGGGCTACTGCTGGGCCACTACCCGCCTCCAAATTTCAGTTCCCGTTCAGCGGGGCAGCTTATAGGTGCCCTGTTCCCTACTAAGGCTAGATTACAAGGTGGCAAACGATCCCATAGTTATTAATATTTTGTATTGCAGTAGCTCTAGAGGACCATCCTGAAATCAAGGCCCCATAGTCTCAGGCGATGTACAAACACATAACAAGAGTAAGTCCCTGCACCAAAGAGCTTCCAGTCTATATAGGCAAGAGGAACAAAGGGTGGGAGAAAGGAAATATCATCATCCCCGTTTTACAGTTGAGGAATTGAGGACCAGAGCAATTAAGTAGCTTGCTCAAGGTTACAAAGAGATCTATGCCCAAGCTGAAAATAGAACCCAGATCTCCTGAGTCCCAGCCCAGTGCCTGAATCATAAGACCGTCCTTCTTCTCAAGAACTAAACATGAATCTACCAAATATGGTTTTCTATAGCATGATTTTAAAATCTGACTTCCATCTTAAACTTATAGCACATTTTTGTCAATACTGAACCGTGGAAATTTGTATTTTCCTTTTAGATGTTTAGTTTGTATGTTGTATTGCTAAATAGAGACATGTAATGGTGTATGTGTTTCTTTATAGGTTGATACACAGTTTACAAGTGAAGTCAATGAAAAAGTTAATAGGTAAGCAGGTATGCTCCTTATCAGTTTAAAAAGAAGCAGGGAGTAATTCTAGCCTTTTATTGTCTATATCTGTGTGTGCGGGCAAATCCTTGTACCTTATGTGCACAGTTGTCTGCATGTCTAACAAACTAGTTCTGGTAGTTTGTGTATAAGGCTCACATATAAAATATTGCACGTTTGACTTTTCCAACAGTTAAGTAGAACTCTGTATGTTGTTTTGTGTTAACTCGTATCTGATTTAGAAGTAGATTTCTTCCCTTTATAATTCATGTGGATAGTCTCATTCCACTCTTCCCCCTTGTTTCTGCAAGATCTTACATGCTGTCGGTGGGTGGACAAGATAACCGGTGTTAGCTCTTTTCTGTCTCTAGTTTAAGTGTTTTCTGATTGAAGCGTATACATTTTAGAAAACAGAGATTTCTTCTGCAGTACATAAGAATCGCCTGGCTGGAACAGAACAAGAGAGCAGTTTCCTCACTCTGGTAGCCAATGCCAGATGGACAGTTAAGAATCAGCATAGTGTATGTTCTCTGTAATATTCTGTTGCAAGAGAAAATTTCTTCCTGATCCTTATTGAGTGGATAACTCAAAGGGTCTCTTCTGGGCTTTTCGCTGATGTTATTTTAAGTTACAGCGTTACTTCTCCACGGTCATGCAGTTTATATAGTCATTTACAGCTGCGCAAACTGAGTGTAAAATGCTACAACATTAGAATGGTGGCATTTGGCAGTATGGTCTGGCAGAGAGGGGGCTGGACTGGGATCCAAAAAAAATGAGGGTTCGAGTCGTAGCTCTGTTATTGACCTGCTGCATGAGCTTCTGCACGTCACTTCCCTTGCCGCCCCCTCCTCCCCCATTCCCCTTCTGTCCTGTAAGCTGTTAAGGCCCCAGTTTCAGCTGAGGTCTCTAGGCACTACTGTGATACAAATAACAGCTAAACAGAATATTCAGTACAGGTGGAGAGCACTGCACAAATGCTAGTAATAATAATACATTGTGCATACGGAATCTTTTATCGAAGGATCTAGTAATATTAATTATGACTATTATACTTCTCTTGTTGTTCCCAGGGGCAAGTCATTGGGGATGTCGGCAGTGCAATCAAACGTGTGATTGCAGTTTGGATAGGTCTACCCCTGCTAGCTTTAATCTAGTTAGCACAGCTAAAATTAGCAAGGAAGATGCAGCAGCATGGGCTTCAGTGCGGTCGGTACAAGCCCACCCAGTCCCCCTGCATATGTACTCGTGACGCTAACCTATGTGGTGCCAATTTGCTGTAAGTGGTACTCAGGCTAATTAGATTAAAGCTAGTGTGGTTATGCCTACATGAGCTGCAATCATCTCCAATTGCACAGCAGACGTACTGATACTTAGTGCAATCAGAACCATGATTCCTGACAGCCAGGGTTGTTTTAACCTCTAGGCTATACCCAGCTACCCTAAATTCATGGAAAAAGTCCATAGTGCATGCAGTAGGAATTGTCCTAATTATGCACACTTTACTTCTAGGACACCCGGGGTACATTTGTTACAGGAGATACCTCAAGATGATCTTCACGCTGCTGTGAAAAGATGCTTTGCAGTGGTGAACAGCTCTATTTCAGAGGGGATGTCTGCTGCAATCCTGGAGGTAATTACATCCAAGTGTTGAATGTGTGCAGCGTGTGAATCTGAAATTGCTTTGTATCTCTTGAAATTTATGTCAACATTCCTATCCAGATTTCAAAGCCAAAGCCAGTGAAGGCAAAACCAAAATGTTTTCTTCACAAGAATAAATTTTTTAAAAAATTAAAAATGTATTTAAGTATTACACTTTATTGTTTAAAGACAGGCTGTAATTTCATCAGGCTTGTTAAATTAATATTACAGAAACTTAGGATGATCTGGATTTCTTGTGGCTGTCACATATTCCTGGTTTAATATCCATCTCCTTATAAAATTACTAGAAAATGCTATATTATTACATCATGTTACAGAAGTGAGTCTGAGGCTGGATTACTGAAGTGATTAATAAATTAATGACAAGCTTATTTGATTAATTTACCATATTGGTGGCAAAAAAAATAAAAATCTCAGGTTTATTTCATACCAGTCCAAGTGGGGTCCTGCTTCCTCTCACGTCTCCTACGAAAAATCATAATTTACTCAGGCTGTGTCTATACTTATGGCAGCATGTAGAAGACAAGGCACGACGTGCGTAGCTACGTGCCACTGCAAAAGGCAAGCTGCATCCATACTTGTCACTGCTTTGCTGCCGGAGCCTTTCACTGCAGCGGAAAAGGCTCTGGCAGTGGGAAAGCAGCAAGACAGTACACCGTTAAAAATAGCAGTGTAGACATGGGAGATGCTGCTTGGGCATGTAGAGAGCTGTGTATGGTATATACCCTGGGGCTTCAGGTATGTAGGGCACTCTGCTCTACTCCTCTATACCACGCCTCACCATCTGCAATGCTATTTATACCCATGCTAGCTGGGAGTGCAGAGTCTATAGTCTGCATGCTGCCATTTTGGGGAGAAGCCATCTTTTTGTTCTGTGTTTGTATAGTGCTTAGCACAATGGGGTCCTGGTCCATGACTGGAATCCTTAGGTGCTACCACATTATTTTTACTACTAGTGATAATAATAATAGTGACACTCCTATTGCTGTTCCTAACGAATGATGGCACAGTTTTCACTTCTAATATGTTTTTCATCTGTACGTATCAAAGTTCTTCATCAATATTAACTAATTATGCTTCATAAGACCTCTGCAAAGTAGATGAATGTTAGATAGGGAGTATGTCACTCATCACTGAACTGCAGCCACCTCTAGGGTGGAAGGCAGACACTGTTTGACCGCACACAGCAACCTTATGTTCTTATTGCACGATCTATTAAGACCAGAAGCAGTACTGCATTTGGGCGAGGGCTAAAGAAGGCTATGACACTTCCAAAGTTTTCATTGCTGCATTTTTTTTTTTTAATGTTCACCAATTGTTGAGAATTGCTGGAGCATACCAACAGCATCTAATCTCTAATTCAAGATCTAAGAAGAATCAAGGAATACCAACCACATCCAACTGAAATTAGATAGGGAAGTTAAGTAGGTAGAATATTATCATCTGAATTTGCCAGGGTGTCAGAGTTAACATGTAAAGTGCTTTGAGATCTTTAATTTCTGAAGTGGTTCGGAACTCGGTTTTAGATCTCCTCCAGAAAACAGCAGCACAGTAACCCCGAGCATCATGCCAGGGCAGTGCTTCAGTACTGACTCAAAGGAATGAGTGCGACCTGTCAAGTCACCACCACCACCACCACCACCTCCTGCAGCACTTGCACGTTCCCTTAAAGGTCTCTCATCCAAGAAATGACCAACACTCAACCTGATTTACCTGGTGAGGGAGGTGGAAACAGAACCAACGCGGGGATATAAGATCTCCATGGGTCTCCCACAGAACAAGGTGATTCTGCTAGGGGTAGGAATAGCTTTTCCATGGGGGTGGGGACCGACAGGATCATTTGTAATAATCTCCACAAGGATTTTCTGACTAAGATTCCCAGTCCCCTCCCTCAGGTTTTAATGTGGGAGGGAACAATCTGGCCTAGCAGGTTAGTATTTTGACAGATGTTTGTTGAGTGAAAAATGTAAGTCAGTGTGAATTTACTCAAAAGAAACTATTGACCTCAATTCAGGGATTATTGATTTCAGCTTTGCTTTGTTGAAGCCACGGTTCTGACAAGGTTTAGTTCTGATGCCTGAAAGACTAAATCAGTTATCAGCAGGATTCTGATGAAGGTTTGGGTGTGAGAAATAGAATATCACTACTCTGTATGCAGCTTTTCATAATTGCACTACGAAAGAGTCAAGCAACACTTCAAGGGGTAAGCTGCCTTAGTCTAAATTTCTATTACTTAGCTTCAGTGAGTAAGTTTCAAGGTGTAGGGCTGCCACAAAACCCCTGTTCTCCTTGAAAACCAACATATAAATAGAACAGTAAATGGCTTCCCATTTATTACCCTGTCAGTACACTAAACCACACAAAGCTACAGCCAAAGGAACACTCCTTGCACCAGTGCATGTTGCCTTTACCACACATCTCACTCAGTCACTCACAATGTTCATTTCTTTCTTTCTGGGTGTCTGCCTCCCATTGAAAAATTGTATTTGGGATACATAATCCCCCAGATGCTTTCATCTACATTTCTCCGTGTTGAATTTAATTTTATTTCCTACTCATACAGTAGATCCTTTGGTATTATTTTTCTACCCTCATTTGGTGTGGGTAGCTACTAGACATGGCCCAGTTTAGTGATGTTTGTAGTTTAATCCACTTAAAGCTATTTTCAGAGACTTGCTACACTGAAAATGGAGGGCTAGTCGTCTATTTTTGTAGTTGCTAAATACACTCAAATAACCTGTGAAGTAATTGAAGTGAAAAATGAAACTCCCCTTCTCTAGGTGCAAGAATTGACCCGTAGTAGTTTGCGTGTCATTTTGCTTGTACATGATGCTATTTAAAGAGGTTATCATTCCACCCGTTTTCCATCATTGTATTGATGGGGTAATTACAAAACTTGTAGTCAATTTTGGCTTTTGTTCATGCATAATCATGCATTAAAAAATGCATCTACTTCCAAATCTTCCAAACTGAGCTTGTTCCGACTCTGGGTTGTTTTATGTTGGCCTCTTCTTCTTATGTATGT
Organism: Trachemys scripta elegans; assembly: GCF_013100865.1. Taxonomy (NCBI): domain Eukaryota; kingdom Metazoa; phylum Chordata; order Testudines; family Emydidae; genus Trachemys; species Trachemys scripta. The sequence goes on from NC_048312.1 coordinate 10,964,052, forward strand.
TGATGCAGAATATGTTTATTTTGCTTCCTATTCTGGAGATAAAATAAGGCAGCATCTGTTACTATTTCTGCCTCCACCGAATTTCTTTATATATATTTTACCAAAGTTTTCTTTGTGTTGTTAAGAAAATGCTACCTGATAATTTACAGTTGGGATAAATAGGATCTAATAGTGGAGGCTTGAAAGTGGCTCTGGCTATTGAGTCCAATTCACTTGACTGTGAATACTGTATAACATGTTCTCATAACAAGACGTGTTGTCTAATGGCCTGAGAATGTCACTGGTGTCAGGAACTCCTGAGTAATAATCCCTGCTCTGACAATGGCTCCCTCTTGGGCTTTGGACAAGTGAGTTACCGCCTGAGAAGTGCTGAGAACTCATAATTCACATTTGTTTTTGATCTCCAGCTCTCCCCAGAGAAGGCGCTCAGCATTTCTGAAAGTCAGGCCATTAACCTCTCTTTACACAGTGCTGCTATTAAAGTCAGCCCCAGTTACCATTCGGGAGTAATGGAAAGAACACAAATTATTTACCTTTACCTATCTCTGTGAGTGATATCTGTTGGTAAATGTTGACTTATTATGGTAGCTCTCTACTTATTCAAACCGTATGAGGGGCTATGTTAGAATGAACAACTGTAAAGAGTTATGGAAATGTCACAGCTAAGTATTATTCAAAAATCAATAGTTCCTTCAGGGCTTGTACTTTCTCAGAGAGCAGGGGACATGAAGCCACAAGGACACTCCATTTCCTTCCACCACTCACAAACTGATTTAGTTGGGGTTGGTCCTGCTTTGAGCAGGGGGTTGGACTAGATGACCTCCTGAGGTTTCTTCCAACCTAATCTTCTATGATTCTATGAAACCAGCACTGGGTCAACTGCTGAATGGAGACAGATGGCTTTTATCCTGCCTTAGTGCAGGGGACAGGACTAGAAGACCTCTCGAGGTCCTTCCAGTCCAGTCCCGTGATTGTATGATTCTGTGGGCACATCCATTTTTGAAGTGCGCTAACATAACCTGAGCTGACCATGGAGGCCATGTGACAGTGATACAAAGAGCTAGTCCCCTTCAAAAGTCTGAGCATGCTGGCACATGTTCACATCAAATAAGTTACCGAGCTAGAGTCCCAAACTGTACAGGAAAGATGATCAAAGGACCATGCACTGGATTGGGATTCAAGAGATCTGGGTCCAATTTCTGGCTCAGTCACAGATTTCAAGTGTGACCTTATGAAAGTCACTTAATCTCATTCTTCATCTATAAAATGGGAATAATAGCTCACATAGGAGTTGGGAGAATAAAATCCACTAATGATTATGATGTGCCCAGATATTACAATAATGAAGGCCATATAAATACCTGCATGGGTGGTAACTTTTATTTGTTAGCTCACTTTAAAGACAGTAGGAAGCTCAGTCCAGTTTAGAATTGATGACAGTCTTCCATTGACCTCAATGAGAGCAGAATCAGGCCCTTAGTTTTCCATGAAGAAACTGCAGGAGGCTAGCACTTTTTAGTGATATTGACCCTTGAACCACTTAGTGCCTGTTATAAATTTAGAATGATTTTGGTTGTGTATTAATTCCCTTTGGACAATTACACAATAGGATTTGATGGTTCAATGGAACCACTTCCCTTAAAAACATCTCTCTTGAAAGAAGTCTCAGGTTAATTAGGCAAACCGGCTACCTAACATGGCTAATAGGAAGAGCCATCTGTCAAGGTCTTGTTTTATTAACAAGACAAATCAAACTAAAAATGTTTCGATCAGAGATGGAACAAACGTGCTGGGGTTTAGAAACCAAATTCCTGTCTACTGGGAAATTTAAAATTTAGCGAGGTCATGTATCCTGCGAATGCTTATGCACATGCTTAACTTTATTCATGAGTCATCAGTTGTCCCTACAAACTATAAAATGATGTCTGGTTCAAATCTAGCTCTGGTTTGAAGTGACCAGAAATCATACAAATCTTATTGTTTGATCTAGTCATCTAAGAACTGTTTTTAGCATCCAGATTACACACAAAAAAGTCACAATTGCCACCTTTTCTTCTGAACAGTCACTGAAGAAGGGACAAGCAATGTGTGGGCTTAGAAAATAGTCTTTGACCTCTTACAGATCAGAAATAAAACACTGTCGGGAGGGTGCAGGGAATTGATTACTATCGCTGTCCATATAGTGACTCACTGTGTAATGGTTGAACAAAAGATTTTGACTGTAACAATCTTTCACCACAGCACCTTTCCTCCACTCTAAAATTTACGTAAACTGTTGTAAAAATCATGAGATCTTGCTGGAATTAAAAAACCCCAAAGCAACAAACCAGCTAAAGAAAACAACATGGAAATGGAGGAATCAATGGGTGTCCACCCTCTAATACACAATACACTGTATTGTGGTGCAAAATCCAATCTTAGCCATCATGTGAAGCCCAGACCTGGTGGTTTGAAACAACTCACAGAAAGCCAAGGAAGAAAAAATTAAGCTGCAGGACAGGAGATAAAAAGTGAGGGGATACCAAAATGACACAAACAGAAAGGGCTATAAGGCAGAAAATGAAGGACACTCCGAAAAAGACCATACAATGAATAAAAACTGCAATTCCCTCCTCCAAACTTAGCACTGCTAGTTAGAAATGCTTACTGTGTACCATGCCTAAAAAAGTAACTTTACACCCTGTATCCTTCTCAAATTACTCTTAAACATATTTGCAGTCAGGGTAAGGTAACAAAACAGAGGGCCACCAGAATAAACTCTTACGTTCACTTGTTATTGGCAGGTCCCAGGTCAGTAAATTATATATATATTTTCAGCAATACAAATTATTCTTTTTACTGCTTAAAAATAGAGTAAGCATCTAAATTAAATTCAAGGCTACTTGATGCAGTAATTATTTGCAGCACCATCCATTTGTGTAAGACTGGCTGGTGCGAAGCCAACTCCTGTCTTATCCAGTTGGCCATCTGTTCTGTCTTTCAGTGGTTGTAATTCATCAATACCTATGTGATTCCCAGGCCTCAGAGTTTTTCAGATGTTACGTTTATCGTCCTCAATCTCCAGCTAGCAAGAACAGCAAGCTCTTTCTCCACTGGGTTCAGAAATGAAATAAAAACTAAAGTCCAAATCCTCAAAAATGTGTAGTTGCCTATATCCCTTTGATTTCAATAGGAGTTAGATGCCTAAATACCTTTGAGGATCTGGGCCTTTGTGCTGCAGTCTGTGTGGCGTTCAGAGAAAAAAAATGAATAAATGTGCTATGACAAAGTGCATAATAATGTGGGAACACACTCGCCCAGACCGAGGTGCAGCAATATTGTAATAAATGTACCAGGCTGCAACACTAAACTCAACCTAAGGCAGAATTACTATGGAGCACTAGTAAATTGAGTTGTTCATCATTATTCGTGTATCAAGTGGCGTGTGATGTCCTTTTGTTCAGTATGTCTAATTTACTTGAGTGGCTAGCAGACAGTTGCAACAGCCCATTCTGGAGCACCGAGAGGAATTCTGAAAAAAAAAAGGATAATTTCTCTGAATAAGGCTCTTTTTCACTTGGATGGGGCATCCAGGATAGCCTTGTTAATATGAAAAATTCTACACGAAGTAGCCAGTTTTGAAGTACCACAGCATTTTTTTTAAAGTGAAGGAGAAATATAAAATTCAGAGAGCCAAGTACTGTGTTGTGCATATCTCCCCCCTGAAATCCATGGGGCGCAAGTCAGTGTAGAACTGGACCCTAAGAGTTATATATATTTTTAAAATATGTCCATTGTCAGCTAGTCATATTGCTCTTGTGGTGGTGGTTTCATAGATTTGAGAGATGACTTTTCCAGTTCAGACATGGAACCCACCCATTCATTCTAGAGCCCACCATATTTCACTGTGAGCCTGTCTGTTGAAGTTGATAGTGCTTTTGATACTTGTTCTGTTCTAACCAGGTGGGAAAGCAATGTTCCCTAAGGCCTTGTAATCCTCCGGGGGATAGGAAGCTTTTCCGGAATTGCCATCATGCTAGCTTTCCCTCCCCCGTCTTCCAAAATGTTAATTGCTGAGGTGGTTGTCTGAAAGAAGCAGCAACCTGTAGTCCTTTACTTCTGAATCCTGGCCTTGAGGGCCACAGCATAAAAAAACAGAGGCATTAGACAATCTAGGTCTGTACCAGTGTCTTGAGCCCATCTCTAGTGGTTACCTTGTTCACATATCTGGAGACAGTTGTCATATCCCCCACCATAAATACATATGTGCTTAGGACAAGATTTACAAAGGTATTTAGGCACCTAATGCTGTAGACTTTCAAAAGCACTTAAGTGGGCTAGGTGCCTGACTCCCATTGACTTTCACTTTTGAAAATCACCCTAGACACTTGTTTACATCTCTAGGTGCCTAAATCCCTACATAAATCTGGTCCTTACTCATTTATCCAAGCTAGTTAGACCATTTAATTTCTTCTCATCAATCTGTTGCTCTGAATTACCTCCAGTTGGCTCACTATTTTCTGGTATAAAGGCTAGAACGGGTCTGTCATTACGGATTATTATTATTATTATTTTTTGAGCTATCTGCTGAAAAGCATGTTAGCATCGAGAGGAGGACGGGATTTGTATGTCTAGGGCAAATTTCTCTACAGTGGTACAGTGTAAACTATGTTTACCTTGGATATTTTAAACTGTGAATGCATGTTGCTAGGCTACTGAATTCCTTTACCCTTAACTCGCACTTGGCTTTGTACGCTAGTGATTGGGGTATCAAGTCTTGTCCAGATTCAAAAACAAAAGAAGTGGTGTTCTTCCTCATTTCTTCCCCTCCTTAGCTTTTTTTTCCCCATGCTACTCATGCTGAAGGAAAATTGCTCCCCATCAGAGACTGTAATGACAGTAATTAGAAATGTGTTCTCTCCAAAGTGACAGTGAATCAGTATGAAATGGATTGAACATTTTGGAGAGTGAATTTCTTTCTGTTTGACACTGTGATAATTGTACAAGACGAACCGTTACACATTCAGGGTTTGCGAATTTCAAGATTTCCAAATCCAGGAATGGTAATTAAAATTTCACATTGGGGCTTGACAAATGCAGGAGTAGGCGGTGGGCAGGGACTTTCCTGGGGTGACTGGGGCTTACACACTGGTTTCTGTGCTTTTGTTCCAAAGTTTCTAGCCCTTCTCTTTATAATGGAGACGATTTACTGGAAGTGAACTGGTGCAGTGCTGTATCTATGCTCCTGAATCTACAGACAGCCTGAAATATGAGAACCATCTTGAGGCTTCATGCGCCCCCATGTATGCGTATATAGAAGGGAGTCTGCAGCCACATAAGGGGAGGGCATTTTTGCTTCTGCAACATGCTACCTGACTTCTCAAAAGCCTGCCCTTGGGGACTCTGTGGGTGTTGAGAGAATGGGCCAGATTCTTCCGCACAAAAACTCCTGGATTGCAGTAACTATTTTAGCGGCCAAAAGAGTTATTTTGAGAAATTCTGCAGTTCCTCCCTCATACACAGGCCTGCTTAGTGAGATCTCTATTACTGCATTAATGGAAAAAATGGCTCTGTCTAATAGAAACGCTTAGAACAAATCTGAGGATGTCTTGTCACACATGAAACTATTGCATACTTTTGCAGTTTAGTACATATTAGCCCCCCGATAGTCATAGGTTATGGTCTCACTTATTTATCCATGCAGTCACTTTAATAATTGATGCCCTGCATGATCTCTACAGGTTCAGGATTTGGTTTGTGTTTCGTTTCTTTCCAGGTTCTGCAAACAATGAACAGTGAATTTATTTTATTTATAGGCTACTTATATCGTGTGCATGGAAGTTTATTTTTTTCATTACGAGTTTATATTTTATATAAAAACAATAAAAATAAAGTTAGAAAGAACTGGAGGAATCTGATAAAATTACTGTTAGAGGCTGTATTAGCTTGTGCCAGCTGCCCTCCTCCAGGCTTGGAACCCTCTTTTGGGTTTTACTTTTTTTTACTTGGGGGTGGGAAGGAGCAGTTTTTGCGGCAGGTTTCTTACTATGACTATTATTATTTCTCACCACAATCTCCTCTTAAAATGAACCCTGACCAACAAAATCTTGTTTTCTCTCCACATTCTTTAGGCAATGGATTTAGATGTTCCAGTGCTGGCGAGGAATATTCCTGGGAATGCAGCAATAATACAACACAAAGATACAGGACTATTATTTACAGATCCCCAGGTAACAAGAACAACAAAAATCAAATCAAAACCAGAGCATAATAAAGCAACCCTTTCCAAAAATTATTTTTCTTTTCCATGAACTGCTTGTGTCTCGGTGCTCTGCTCATGATGACTTTCAGCGGTTATACTCTCATTCTCTTAAAAAACCTACAAGCCTACCCCGCTTTTAATGAAGTGCTCTTGCTATCTCATGCTCTCTTTGAGGTTCACTGAATGCTGGGGGCAGAGGGACGGGGTCAGCCTTACTGAATGCTTCTTTCTAGCTTTAAGAATCTGCCAGTTGCTTGAATGCAGTTCAGTTGAGCTCTTAGCTGCTTTAATTTAGTTTTGGGGGTTTCTTAGGCAAACCCTAGAGTAGATATTGTGCAGATGTCATATTTCCCTTCAAGCACTCGCTGAAACGTGAACATATATTGTAGAAACAGTAGATCACAAAATCAAAACGGGCTGTGAGCCCAAAGTGTAGGATAATATGGTCATTGCTGGGATTACAGATAACGTTAATATAAAGAATTAGTAGGTCATGAATAACAGTAGGGCAGAAAATAGTTAACAGTTACATAGTAAATAAAGACTATGTTTTGCACTTGGTGGGTGAGAGAGAGAACTCTGTATATATTTAAGTCCTAGAGACTCTTTGATTTGGGTGGGGTTTTATCCAGTGTGGTTTGCCATTCTGCCATTGTCTTTGTGCATAAGGGACTCTGCCACAAATTCTTTCCAGTCTTGAGTAAATCACTTAATTTTTCTGCCTCACTTTCCCCATCATTAAAACAGAGAAGGTAATACCATAGGAAGATGGCAAAAGTTAATTAGTGCTTTGATAATTAAAACGGCTAGACTCAAACTTAATTATATCTAAAGACGTTTTCAAATTTTATTATGAAGGCTCTGTGAATTCAAAAACCAAATAGGCTGCTTATTCACCATGCAGTCATTAGTTTTGATAATGAAGAGGGAAAACTCAATGATTAGAAATAGACTCCAATATTTTTAATTCATAATCTAAGACAGACCCAGCTAATGTTTTGATTAGAAGGACAAATTTGTTCTGCAGGACATTTGTTTAATGTGGTATCCCTAAATAGTCACCCAGGGTCCACTACAAGTCCCACTGGAGTTGGACTGGGCCGATATTCTTTAAACTGCAAAATCTCTTCTCATCATGAGTGCGACAGAGAGGTTGTACTGTAGTTTCCATTTGTTTGGCATGTCAGTGTATTGGATTATTGCTCTATTACTATGTATTCCTAAGGCACCCAATGCCCTAGTACCCAAGGAATGAAATTCTATTAGTGGCTGTGATGAAAATCTATTAGCGTTTTAATATACAGTTTTCAAAGTGTCTATGTTCCTACTCTATGTGAAGAGCATTGTTTTTTCAGGTCAGACAATATCCTAGTTAAGGTAATTAGATGGTTTGGGGTTTTTGGAGGGGGGGTATAAATCAATCTGTTTATTACATAAACCATAGTTTACTAATACCAATCAACAGCTAAACATGGTAGTTTTTTATCCAACCCCAAATAAAATAAAACTTCCTCAAACAGACTATTTGCAAAGTGGAAATACATTACATTTACCAGCTCTGTTGTATGTGTGTGATTAATGCGTGCTATTAAGTATAGTCTCGGGAAGGTGGATTCTTTTTATTTTCATTAGTTTTTTAACTGAAAAAATTATTTCAAGTAACATTTGTCTCTCTGGAGAATTGACTCATTGTTCCCTATGGTTTTCACAACCAAATCTTTGTTAATTGCGGCAGTTTGTTTTCCTTTGGGTTTTTTTAATTACTCTCTGGGTGGCAGAGGCAGAACTGTCATAAACTGTTCTAAGCTAGACCTATTTATGTAATTAAACCCTGATTCTGCTACTATGTCCACATGGAGACCCATTGACTTCAGTGGGGTTGTACACAGGCCCGGGAGTCCATCTGCCTGGATGTAGTTGTAGGATTGGGGCCTAATATTGAAACTCATACTGGTGGCCTTCCTGATATTAATAAATAGCAGGAACACACACAATGCCTCCCACCAGCCTTCAGTTAGGCCCTGATCATGAAACAGGTTATGCACACACATGCATCTTTGCAGGAGCAGGGCCTGTGACCCAAAGTGTCCGAGGTCAAATTAACAAAGACGAATGGTACAACAACATAGATTCATAGGACTGGAAGGGACTTCGAGAGGTCATCTAGTTCAGTCCCTGCACCCATGGCAGGACTAAGTATTATCTAGACCACCCCTGACAGGTGTTTGTCTCACCTGCTCTTTAAAAATCCCCAATGATGGAGATTCCACAACCTCCTCCCTACGCAATTTATTCCAGTGCTTAACCACCCTGACAGGAAGTTTTTCCTAATGTCCAACCTAAACCTCCCTTGCTGCCATTTAAGCCCATTGCTTCTTGTCCTATCCTCAGAGGTCAAGAACAATTTTTCTCCCTTTTCCTGTAACAACCTTTTATGTACTTGAAAACTGTTAGCATGTCCCCTCTCAGTCTTCTCTTTTCCAGACTAAACAAACCCAATTTTTAAAATCCTCCCTCACGGGTCATGTTTTCTAGACTTCTAATCATTTTTGTTGCTCTTCTCTGGACTTTCTCTAATGTGTCCACATCTTTCCTGAAATGTGGCGCCCAGAACTGGACACAATACTCCAGTTGAGGCCTAATCAGGGTGGAGTAGAGTGGAAGAATTACTTCTCGTATCTTGCTTACACAACTCCTGCTAATACAGCCCAGAATTATGTTTGCTTTTTTTGCAACAGTGTTACACTGTTGACTCATAATTAGCTTGTGGTCCACTATGACCCCCAGATCGCTTTCTGCAGTACTCCTTCCTAGGGCAGTCATTTTCCATTTTATATGTATGCAAAAGATTGTATCTTCCTAAGTGGAGTACTTTGCATTTGTCCTTATTGAATTTCATCCTGTTTACTTCAGACCATTTCTCCATCCTTAAGCACTGACCCCTTCACCTAAAACTGTAAAGTTGTAACAAAGCACTTCACCTTAAACATGTGTTTAAACTGAATTCAGAGAGGCTGTTCTTAAGCTTAAATATTTTACTCGATCAGAAGTACAGAAAGACTGTAAATATGACGTCATTATTTCTAGAGTTCTGTACTTCTCAATTTCTCTATCCCATTTCAGTCTGGTCTTCTGCTGCTCTCCCCCAAAATACTGTCTCTAAGATCAGTAACCCCTTTTTTTCTGATATTCTTGTTTTACATCTCTGAGTGTCTTCTAAGTAAAGATGTTAACTTGCATTACCATATGAACTAGCATTTTCCTAGGAGGTATTTGCATTGGGATAATTAATGTTTGTGCAGGTGCCCTATCTTGGAAAGTGAAGTAATCTCTGTCCTTTCTCTGTACACTAGCAATTGTATCATATTTAATAATGCTCCTTCAAAACATCTTTGGTGTTAAATATTGTATAAAGTACCAAGGTCTACAAATGTGTCAGAATAAGGTTTGTTTGCATGGTAATAGTCTGATTTCACCAGGGGATTGCTGGATAACTTTCACCTGAAGTGTCTGACAGAATGCCAATCAGTTTCACTAAATCTTAAAGATAAAGTGACAATTACAGGATAATCCCATATTTCTTGACACCACCAATCTGTATCAAATACAGTTTTTCAAATCTCCATATATAATATATCATGAAATCAAGAGAGGGATAATAGATCAAAGAGTTCAGATAAATTAGAAGGTTTCTAATTTCAACCTGTTTGTATTGTTGGAAATGGCAGTGATACATTTTGTAGCACTTTGCATAGTCTCCTCTTAGAGGACCTGGTATGCAAGTAGAGGCAGGACAACTTACATGCTGGAAAGCAATGTTTTTTCACCCTCTTCTGATTACTTCATGTGCTCTTAAGTATTTGATAAAATATTTCCCACAGTAACCTCAGTTAGTTTGCTTCTAAATTAGCTGTCAGAACCAACTGTTTAGAGCTATTCCTTTGGAATTCTTTTAAGAACAAAGGTTTACATGTAGTTGCATCCCTGTTGGATTCTGATTCAGATCGTTCAGGAAGCAGAAGATGCCACTTGGTATTTGTTAAGTACATTATCTGAATTGTCCAGATTTTAGTCAGCCAAGAAAGATTTATTCCCAGTGCAGGTTAACTCCGACCCTTAGTCATGTTCCTACTAGTGTTTGAATTGTGAAGCAGTATCCTAGATCATTCTTTCCCTGTCCACAGTTTAGCTGATGGGTAGCCAGTATAATTGGGTCTAGTTTTGATTCTTATTTCTTTACAATTAATATTTTTTTCCTTTCCACAGTAAACATTATGGTGCAATCTGGGTGGCTTTATTGAAGCGCTTGGAGGTTCAGGATGCTTGTGAGGGTGTTTTCATTGTCGTTTCTCACGAGTGTCCTTCCCCCATACACAACTACTACACAGCCCTACTCCTTCATCAATCAGCTTTCAGATAAGCCTCTTGTTCATGCTTCTTTTCCTCTTCCTCAGGAGGTGCTCTCCTTTGCAATCCCCAGAATTGACTTTCCAGCCTGTTTGACGGATATACTGGATTTATTCTTTTATTGCTCCATTGCCTCGGAGATGCGGCAGACGTAGCAGATTTGTGTATTTAAACCTAGATCTACTCCGTTAAAAACATTTCAGTTTTATTTCCTTCCCCCCAAAATAGTAACTCTAAAAAGGAGCAAGCTAGATAACGTAGGGCCTGGGTTATTGTACCTGGTATGTGAAACAGTCTTGTGGTTATTTTACCTCTTCTTTTGTCGGGAAACTAAATGAAATGGGTTTGAGTTGATTTACGAAACAATAATAATTTTAAGCACAAACTTCCCTTTTTAGTGGAAAAAAGTGACCTCTTCTGGCTTACAAAGAAATTAGACAACTTTTCTTGCCTAATTATACTCATTATACTTAATCCTGGGTAGGTATTCTGAGGCCTCATGACCATGTACATAGACAACAAAGGAAATATCCCGCTGGCCGCAGCAGTTAACATAAAAGTGAAAAGTCACAAAACATGTTGACCTTGATGCTTGAGTTATTATGCACCCTTCTTTCAAAGCCATGTTTTATTCCTGCCATTACTCAAATTTGCAAGTTTATGGAATCTGTGACACTGAGTTAATGGGACCCGAAAGGAAAACGGATAACTAAGAAATAAAGGAGTAGCGGGCTATGTTTAGGCCATAAATAATCGTGTGCAAATGGAGGACATGCATCATTATTCAGCAGCCTAAGCTTTAGGGTTGTGGAATACCCAGCATCTGTGAAGGCTCACAAAAGAGGGGAGGGGGTATATAAACCTCTCCAACCCCAGGCAAAATAGCGGTTCTAGCTGTAAGGGAGCAGCAGGAATCGGCAACACTAACCTGTGTAAGGGAGGCAGGGAAGAAGTGGAGGCGCCTCTGAACCAATTAGTGGAGCTACAGACAGGGGCACACCCCTGGCATGTTGCCCTCCTGTGGCAGTGTGGGTGCATGCCATTCCTATTGTAAGGCGCTATGGTTACATGGCCAGCATTTAGCCCTGAGGCTGTTTCTAGTCTTGAGGACTTTAGTTTTGCTGTCAGGACGGTATTGAACAGAGCAGCTTGCTGTTTTAGGCAATGCCAGCAATGATTGTTCAGGTGGTTGGGAAATACCAATCTGTTGCCCTGCAGCTGCTGTGCTCGGCCGTTACTAGCAGGTGCGTTGCTATTCTTAATTGTTCATTTAGTTTTATATCTGGAATTTGTCTTCCCTGGGTTTACACTGAGCCAAGTTCCATGTTCCTTTCCTCTCCTGCAGCTGAAATTGAAATGGTTTAATTGCAGATTGTGTGTGTGTGTGTGCGCGCGCACGCACTTCTTAATTTCCTAGTGTCTGTGCTGTGAAATGGCACCAGCCTAGTTCTTACAGTAATTCAGAGGACATGCATTTTATTGGCTTGGTGCCTGCTGTATTTTCAGGGTTCATCTGCCAAAGACATCTGGGTCTGTAGGGCTGTTTGCAAAATACTGTATTGAATTTTTTTATATGTGCTGTTTGCATTTTCTTTACAGCTAATTGGCAGTCTGCCTGAGGGAGAAACATATTAGTGACATTACTTTTGAAGATAACTGGGCCTACAGGGATATCTACTGTCCAGAAATAGGGCATGCGTCACATTACTTATAAATCTAAGCATCCTAGTGCTTGACCCCAACTTTTCTGCCCTGTAACTAACAACTCAGCCTTCACCCTTTACACCACATATCAATTGTGAGGTAGGTAAATGTTGTTATACCCACATTTATATGGGTGAACGGGGGCAGAAAGAAATTAAGGCCTCCATTTTCAGAAGCGGCATCTAATTCTGGGTTGCCTCCATTTTTGGATGCTCAGATTCAGCAACCCGGAGCCTGATTTTCAGAGGTGCCAAACAACTGCAGCTCCAGCTGACATCAGTTGGAGTTGTGGGGACCACCTGAATATCAGGCCCTTGCAGTCTGAAGCTCAGCATCCAAAAATGGAGGGATCCTAAATTTGATGCCCCAGTGACATGAATGCAGATCTTTACTGTGGCTTCAGATCACATCTTGAGTGACTTGCCTGAGGTTACACTCTGAGTCAGTAGAACAGCTACAACTAAAGTCCCCTGGCTTTATCCATTTGCCATCTCTCCCTTTCCTCTTTGGACTCATGTTTAATATTATGCTGAAATTATCCCCAGCGAAAGGGATTTTAACTGTGTGGCAGTATCTCATTGCTTCTATCACTTACATGTTTCCAGGTTTTCAGCCTCTGTATCCACATATTTTTAAAGAATATTAATAGAACTACTCGTCAAGCAATGTACATTGCGGCTTCTGATATGTATAATTTACATAAATTATTTTTAAACAAAATAAAATCCTCCACAGGAGCATAAAATTAAAGTTGGAATGCGATGGAGTGAAAATGATTATTTATTGTTATGATAGCGAAAGAGATTGGATTTAAATAGGTGATGGCATTTAAAGGCTTTCCCCATTTATCCTTCTCCTGTGTGTTCTTGGCAGTAGGGAAAAGAGCACAGAGATGGGACGTGGAAGAAGGAAATGAAAGGAGTATCAAGATTGGACTCATTGGGGGAACAGAAGAAATAATTGGGAATGCAGTAGGAGACAAGTCTTGAAAGCGTGTCCAGGTTGTGCTGTGCCTTGAAGGGGAGAATGTGAAATTAGAACTCTATGTGGTATTTTAAGAGTTGCCCGTAGATGAATGCAAGGCGGCGGGAGAGGAGGTGATCTAACATGATCAGATCACCGAGCAAGGAAAATAACCTTTGCAGTCATGTTTTGGATGGATTGGTACAGGCAATGTACATATCTAGAGGGCTAGAATGTAGTAAGTTGCAGTAGTCAAGATGGGAGAGGCTATGGCATGGACAAGCATTTTGGCCACATGGGCAAGAAAGAAGATCAGATTTTTTGTGTGTGTTGTGAAGGAGGAAAAAAGGCAGCAGGGTTTGGATATGGTGGGAGATGAAAAAGAAAGAGTCAGAGATGGTTGCAATCCTGGACAACGGTGGAGGATGCTGGTGCTGTCAATTGCCAGAGAATGGGGAAAGCGGAGAGGGTTTAGAAGAGAATATATTAAATGTCTCTGATGTTATCATTATAGCACCAAACTTGTTAATCTGCACCGCTGGCTGGAAGATCCTTTGGGAAGCACGCCTCTGAATTTTGAAAGCATTTTGCAGGAATACTTTTATTCCTTTCAGAGACTTCACAACTACAGATATTACTAAAGATGAACACACCAGTAGGAATCTTTGAGTTCGTGAAGGGGCCCCATTGTGAATTAATCAGATATTTTTCCCACAAGTGGTCATTCTGTTTAATAATGCTGACTGGAAGACAAATGGACCAGAAGAAATAATACGTACAGAGAATTCCTCAGCTGAATCTTGGCATTTATGCAGTAGGGGAGCTCATCTTCTGTGCACTTCAAGTAGTGCAGTGCCCTCCTGTGTATCATTACAGGATGGGAGCCTTACTAATGCAGTCCACTCTGCTAGCCCAAGTAAGGAAGCTCTTTTGCTCGTTCTTGTGAACCTTAGAGGGGAGCCTGGTGCTGTAGAAAACTTTTAAAACCTCTTGCATAATGCTTCCTGTATGAACACCTACTAGCCTGACGAGGTAGGTAATATTATACATCCCATAGATGAAGCCTCATCCACCAACCCAGGTTACATTTTTTTAAATTAAAGCTGTTTGTGGGAATTTCTTCAGTTAATTTAGAATTACAGCTGCTGATGTGCTTCATATAAACTTTATATTAACCACATAACTAAGGCACGGCCATTGAAAAAACTCTGGAAGGTTGGAAAAGACTGGTAATGATCAGCTAAGGTAACATATGTACATTTTCTGCTACCTTTGCAGGCCCCAATTCTGCACTATAGAAGCATTGCAATCTTCCCATGTGGATCGCCATGCAAGATTGAAGCTATACTTTAACTGGATGTATAATGTCAATATTGACATGTGAGAATTCACCTTACTTAGTCTAGTATCCACCATAACTCTGACTCCAAAACTTACTTGCAAACCCTTCCAACATATGCACCACTAATAAATGTGCTTCTTTGACTGTATAAACTACATGTCATAGCGATACATATATTGAAAGCGTTGCATGTCTTGTCAATGAATATCAAAGGCTATTCTTGGAATATGTACTGTATGATTTCACCTATCAGCATTGGTTCCCAGTGGTCATGCTGTTGTTACGTATTTTGCACATGGACCATATGAATTACCTCAGCAATCTTAACTCTTTGATAACCAAGTTTTTTGTAGGTAAACTGTGTAATTTAGTTTAAGTAGAGTTGGTTAATGAATGAGTTGTTGACCAAATTTCAGACTTATTTGTATTTTCAGCTCTCTGTCGGAGGGCCTCAGTGATCTTCTCCTTAATAATTGACAGCTTATTGTCAGGAAAATGCCAACTGTGTCCAAATGCCCTTATGTTCCACTTGGAATCTATCACTGATTTTCATCATGATTTGTGTAGTAACTAATGATCTTCACTTTTTATTGATCTAACAGCTGTTGACATTTCTAAGCTAGCGCACATTGCTGTAGTGGGTTTGAGCTACTTCTTAATCCAGCTTCAATATTGAAAGTCGTCCCTTAATGGTAGAAATTCAGATGGGCAGTGCAGAAGTGGATTCGTTTACTTAGAGGCCTCCAACTGTGACATCAGCTCTCACGTTCACTAGTTTGGTATCTTCACTTCTTAAAAACAAAATTGGAATGGCAAAGCAACTGGCCAGGGAATAGTCTTGTTCTATCAAGTGCCATAGGGCTAAAGGGATTTCATATACTGCATTTTGCAGACCTTTTGCTACCGTGTACCAGCTGCTGCCTAGCTTCCAGGTCACAAGCCTCCAGCACCACATAGTGCAACAGTTCTTTATTAGCTTGGATCAATCTTGCATCCAGGTCCTGGCACAATACAGATAATTTGCTGCTGAGTGTGTGTTCTTTACTTCGTACAATAGACATCTTTGTGAAGTGTTTTTCTCAACCTCATTAAAAGCATGCAATTAGCTAAAGATGCCTCATTTGCAACCAGGCATATGCCTAGTTGAGCCTAGATCGAAACTGTCTGCTACCAGCTCTCCTTCATCCAGGAAACCAGTTGAATTTGTAACTTCTTACCCCGCTACGGCATGCTTCATTGCCGTAAATGCCTGGTGTTCAAACACTTTTCTGTCTCATTAAATTGTCTATATTTTCATCAGATTTAGTGCTCTAGGGATTTGACCGTGGTTTAAAGTTCTCTAGTTGGTGGGCTGTTTAAAAGATTAAAAATTGTATTTGTTATTTATTGATCTGCACGTATATATAAAATGTGGTGCTTAGCTCTGAAGAATGGTTCTTGAACTGCTTGGTGTGTGTATTCACTCTAAGTTCAACTGCTTTACTGCAGTTCCAGGATTGTTTTGGGATCAGTAGAACCTCAAGTAACATTTATTGTGTTCTTTAACTTTTTAGGAGTTTGTCCAGCTCTCCAAAAGTCTGATGAATGACCCCACTTTGGAAAGAGAAATTGTGACAAAGGCAAAAGCGTATGTGAAGAAACACCATTCATGGGACGGTGAAAGAGAGGCCTATCAAAGTCTTGTCCTGAGACTCCAGTGAATCATTGGGTATCAAATGTGGAAACTGATCTTATTCTGTATCACTTTAATGGTGACACTGTCATCAGATTATTTTAAAGAAAAAAAATTCACATATTACGGACATATTGTTCCACTCGACTTTGCCCAATTTACAAACATACTGCATCAGACCGGTGGCCCATCCAATTCACCATCCTGTTTCCAGTGGTGGGCGGCACCAGTGAAATCAAGAAAATGTCGATTTCTTAATATTGTTGGATCATATGGGCCTCAAAAGATGGCTATTTCTTGTGCACGGGGTGGATTTCATCCACAGTGAACTCATGCAAACTCAGTTACTGTGTTGTAGCCTGACAAAGCTAATGGGGATTAAGGCATTTACACTCAAATTTAATTAATCTGAATTTATTCAGATATGTCAATGATAAACATAATGTTGTAAGAGTGGGTTCATCTCTATTTTGAATGATCAAACATATAAATACATTAAGCAGGTTAGCCAGGCCTACATGATCTAAATTTTAAAGGGAGAAGATCATAAATTAATCACATGACTAGCACTTTTATCAAGACTGTAACTGGCTGGAGCTAATGAGAAATACAGACATTGATGGTTTCTAGCATGAAAAATTGTACTCACTGTTTGCTGTTTACGTATTCTACTTTATTTATGAATTATTGGAAGACAGCAACTACCTCTTAAAAATTACCAAACTTCAGGGACCTCACAAATGGTGAATGTTCTTACAAAAGATGGATGGAGGCTATAATAAGGAGCAACGATGTAATTTGGTACTTTTGTCATGAGTGACTCTCAGGAGTTATTATTGTGAACTTAATGTAACAGGATATTGTATTTTAAGAAGAGCTACTGATGCCCACATGAAGCCTAAACCAATCATTATTGACTGCTCAGTGGTTAAAGTAATATCTTGGTTTTCCACAATCTGGTGTCAAAGAAGGCTGCTATTTCTAAAACACGCAAAGTGTTTACAATTTTTAAACATCTGTTGTTGGGAAACTATAGTTGCTATATATGGGCCTGATCCAACCTCCACTGAAGCCAGTGGGAATCTTTCCATTGACTTTAATGGGCTTTGCATCACCCCCTATTTGTGTTAATGAATTTACTGTGCATGTTGGTTTTCCAATTGACCTCTTGGTTGTGTTGCAAATGTTTAGTCAGCAACCCTGAAGAAAAAGAGTAATTTTAGTATCCTTCATTCACTTCTGAGACCTTTTCTAATTTTCTATGGTAATATATTTGGAGTGGTTTGACTCAGTTGGTACTGTCCTCAATAGCATGGGACATTGCAAACCATGGGAGACAAAACTGGAGTGACTTCAAGGGTTATAACTGCAATGCTGTTTCTATAGACGTTCTCTTGCTCTTATGGTTTTTGGTAAAAAAACAGCCTGGCTCAAAGGGGAAGGAAAATCATCTATTATGATAGAAATGGAAAAAAAGGAGAAGTTGATAGCAATGCATATAAATTAGAAGCTAGAAAGTATAGAAAATTAATAAGGGAAGCAAAAGGACACAAGGAGAAATCTGCGGGCAGTACAGTCAAATAAAGTAAGTTTTTTAAATTTTATAACAAACAAAAGGAATCTTAACAGTCTTAGATAGTGGTTCATTACTATATGGATATGGTAGACCAGTAAATAATACAGAAAAAGCCAAAGTGTTCAATCCATATTTCTGTTCTGTATTTGAGGAACAAGAGATGATGTATTTATATCGTATGATGATAGATTTTTCCAATCACAGTAACTAAGGATGATGTTAAACAGTCGCTATCTAAAGTTAGACATGTTTTAATCAGCAGGTCCAGATAACTTGCGCCTATGAGTTTTAAAAGAGCTGGCTAAGGAGCTCTGTGGACCAGTAGTGTAGATTTTCAATAAGCCTTTGAACACTGGGGAATCTCCAGAGGACTGAAAGAAAGCTAATGTTGTGCCAATATTTTTAAAAGGCAAGTGGGATAACCCAGCTAACTGTAGGCCTGTCAGCCTGACATTGATCTAAGGCAAAATAATGGAACAGCTTCTATGGGGCTCAATTAATAAAGAATTAAAGGAGGGTAATATAATGAATGGCAATCAATATGGGTTTATGGAAAATAAGTCTTGTCAAACTAACTTCATATCACTTTTTGATGAGTTTGGTTAATAAAAGTAATAGTGTTGATGTAATATTCCTCTGTAAGGTATCACACATCATCTGGATTAATAAACTAGAATGATGCAAAATCAACATGGCATACATTCAGGGCCGGCTCTAACTTTTTTGCCGCCCCAAGCAAAAAAAAAAGAGTGCCGCCCTCCATAGCGCCGCCATAACACACACCCTCAGCACCACCCCCCGCCCCCCCGCGCGCTGCCCCACCCCCCCCCCCCCCCCGCAGAGCGCTGCACCGCCGAACCTCCCAGCCCCCCGCAGAGCACCGCGCCCCCCAACCCCCCCTCGAGCCCCCCCAGCTCTCTGCCGAACTCCCCCGCCGAGCGCCGCCGAACCCCCCAGTCAATCATTAATTGATTAAAAATGGTTAAAATGATAGGTCTCAATATTTAATTGAAAACTGGAAATTATCATTGAGCAGCTATGGGGGTCCACAAGGATCGGTTTTTGGCCCGATGCTAACATTTTTAATCCATGACTTGGAAACAAACATATAATAATTACTGATAAAGTTTGCAGATGACACAAAGATTGGGTGAGTGGTAGATAATTAAGAGGACAGATCGCTGATAGAAAACAGTATGGATTGCTTGGTAAACTGAGCACAGGCAAACAATATGCATTTCAGTCTGGCTAAGTATAAGGCCATACAAAGAATACAAAGGAGCAAAGAATGTAGGCCATCCTAAAAGGATGGCCAACTCTATTCTGGGAAGCAGTGCCATTGAAAAAGACATGGGCATCATGGTAGATAATTAGCTGAACATGAGTTCCCGGTGTGGCCAAAGGACTAATGCAATCCTTGGATGTATGAATGGGAATTCTTGAGTAAGAGTAGAACGTAATAGTAATGCTACCTCTGTATTTGGCACTGGTGCGACTGCTGCTGGAATACTGAGTCCCCAGTTGAAGAAGGATGTAGATAAATTGGAGAGGGTTCAGAGAAGAGCCATGAGAATGAGTCAAGGATTGAAAAAAACATTCCTTATAGTGAAAGACTTACGCTAAATAGACTCAGCTCCTTATCAGAGAGAAAGCTTAGGGGGTGACTTGGTAGTCTATAAGTCCCTACATGTGGAACAGAAATTTCATGAGCACTCTCTTCAGTCTGCCAGGAAAAAGGTATAACAAGATCCACTGGCTGTAGGTTGGAATTAGAGCAATTCAGACAGGAAATAAGGTGCAAATTGTTAATAGTAAGAATAATTCCTCATTGTAACAACTTTGGACCACTCCATTGTGGTGGATTCGCCATTAGTGGCAGTTTTTAAAATCAGACTGGATGGTTTTCTTAGAGAGATGTAGTTTAACCAGTGGTATTGGACTTGAAGCAGGAACTAATACAGGGAAGTCCTATGGCCTGGAGGAATTCAGACTAGATGATCACAATGGGCCCATGAAATCAATTATATAAATCTCTCTCTGGGGGCAGTTTGCCACCACGTAGATGCTGAGAATTATGTCAGCATGAGTTCTGAGTTTAATGGCCACCAGCCACCACATATTGATTAACAGATATTAAACCTGCAAATGAATCTTGACCTATCAGTTACTCCTGGCCACTTTTATTTCAGACTGTAGGCCCAACATTGCTGTGGGCTGCGCCATTGCCAGTCATTGGCGACGTAGCTCTGCAGGTCATGGTCTCTCTTTTAGCCAGTCCCCCACTTCTTCCACAGGAAGTTAACTCCTGAAGGAGGAATTTAAGAGGAAACTCTTCCAGGCAACCACAAGGAGGTATATGCTCAGGTGGTATAAATGGACATCGTTCCACTGACTTCCAGTCTCCCAGAACCAGCTCTCACAGGACTTCCCTGTCTGTATTTCCTTGATCCTCTACCTGCACTACTGTGACCTATTATACACTGTTTTCCGCTCCTTCCTACAACACAGGTCTTTTGACAAATACGCAGAAGCACGGTCATTAAAACAAAAACGCGGACTGGAGTTCAGCTCCACCGCTAAGTACTGAGCTAATGGTGTGATGATTAGAAAACTTGTTTTAAATGCAACGCACTTAATTGCCAAATATCAAGCAACTTTATGCCTTGACAAATTGTACCTGAATATGCCATTTGCAGTATTTCCAGCAAAAAATGCGTTCAAGTAAGAAATTCTGTTACACCCACAAAACGTAATTAACATGCAATTTTTCATGCAGTATTTAATCTATACATATGAAAAATGCATCCAGGAACAGAGCAATACACTCATTTACATGTGATAACCGTGCAGAAAGAATGAAAACAAACAACCCTGCTGAAACATATGTATTAAAAACTAACCCAAGTTGTACTGACAACGGCACTTTGGCCTATTTTATACAATCATCCAGTGACACTGTTCAGTGATCACTGGCATTCAATTTAGATGCCATTCATCACCTAACTTTTCTTGGGAGCAATAAAACCATGTCTAGCTAAGATTAGGAAGCTAAGGGCTACAGTATTTACAAGGGGCTATTTTTCAGTCACAATAAATGTGTATTTATACACCCGACTCCATATATGTTTTGCACTTTATCCAGCCTTTTATCCAAGGATTACAAATACTCATTAAGCCTCATAATCCCCCTGTGAGGTAAATATTAGACCCATTTGACAGATGGATAAACTAGGGCACAATGGACTTTTCATGCGACCTTAATTAATTTAAAAAAAGCCAAACTCATTTTACATGCAACATTAATCACTTTTGACCCGAGGCCTTCTTTCCTTCTACTCCCATCCTTATGACAGACTCTTGGCTTCCTCTTTCCAAAGCCATTTCCTTTACCCTGTGAAGTCCTGCAACTGAGGCCAGCCTCAATTTAATAACAGCTATGGCTCCAAAATGATTTGCTCCAATTCCTGTCGCAGGAAAACTCACACTGAGTATTATCCCTGTGGCTGGTACTGTATTTCAGGACCTCAATATGTACAGTTAATTAATCCAATTAGGTACACCCCAGGAGGCACTATGACTCAGACAATTCTTTCCCTGCTCCCTTGCTCCCAGGGGTTAGTAATTTACTTTTGGCCTATACCAGTAATCAATTACAGCTCTCCCCTCCCCTCCAACATTGGCTCAGATACTTTGGCCAGCAAATGGAGGACGTAGATCTAATCCTCTACCTAGTCTCAACTCCAATTCTGAGGAGGGAGCAAGCAGGTGAGTAGCCCCACTTACCCCTGGGTGTAAAGTCCCAATAGCCTGCATAAGATCTTACTCAGAATTTGAATTGTGCAGCCTCGGCGCCATCTAATAGTTCTAGCAGCTTCAGCACCAGAATATGAAATGGTTCTTAAAACAGCAATATCGCCCTGATAAAATTGGGGAAATTCTTTACATACAGCTTCTTAAGGGTTTAAAGAGAGCAAAAGTCGAGCTTTCCTGTTCAGATATGGCTCATTACAGTAATGTGCAAGGAGTTAAAAGCCAAACAAAATAAAATGGTCTCTCCCACGGAACCAGAGTATTAAAAGGCCTGTGAGGAACCGCAGCACTTTCTGTAAGTGTTTTAACACACGAGGGCTCTTTGGGGAGACAGGCTTCAACTATAATTGATGTCTCATGGCACTTAGAGAGTTAACATTTTACATTTGGCCTTCCAAAGTGGCAAAAGTTAACAATTCTACTGAGCAGTTGTCAGTTTATCAGAGATGCCAAATGTCTGTAAGACTCGTACATGTTAAATCTGACATTTTGCAGTAGGCTGGATGGCTCAGTGGATTAATCACAGCCCTTTGGGATGCCACTTTCAATCCAAAATTGACCAGAGTGATTTAAAATCTTAATGGATGGCTCAGAGCTACCAAATTAGCCAAAGGTAGTTACTTTCTGATCTCAAGGAGACAAGCTCTTTTCTCTTGCTATTAAGCTAGTTCAAACATCAGAGCTTGAAAAAAAAAATCAGAGGAAGATGTTCAACTCTATTTTAAGACTTAAAAGCTCTTGGTGCTTCTTCTTCAAATGTAATTTGCCCTCAGCTTAACCTGCACATCAAGTGAACTAAAAAATGTTGCAATTAGACCCTTTCTGCTAATTGAATGGGAAAATTTGATCAATCTTTGCCCTCTTTTCCATGGCTTAATCTTACCTGATGCTGTCTTTTCTGTTGTGTAGTGGGGCTTGTAGCTTGTTCTCTGTCCCTTTCTCGCGCTCTTTTTAATCTTTTGGTCAAGAGCAGTTCTTCAGGAAAATAAAGAAACATTTTTGTCAGAGGCTCGTCCTAAGGGATGGGTGCTTCCAGGTGGAAATCAATCATTTAATGGCTCAGTGGGATCTGAGCAGTTTTTTCATTAAGTTGTCCAGAGTAATTTCATCACCCGGAATTTATTCCACTTCCGTCTTCTGCTCTGTCTGGTTGGTCCGAGTCTAGTTGCTTTAATATTGAAAGTTTAGACTCTAACCACGAGTGGATTTCTGCTGCCCATTGCAGGAGACTGCCTGCTGTATCAGTCTGAGGATGTAGCCCAAGTATTCATAGTTACTGGAGGCACATGTGGTTCTTCCCAGAACTGTCCAAAGTTAAGGCCCCAAGGCTGAAGACATGTAACTTCACATTAAAATGGGATGCTAACATATGTAAAGTTATGCAGGGGCTTAAACGTTTGCAGAACTGGGGCCTAAAATTTTAAGGATGTTAATGTAAGAGATAACAATCCATTAAAGTTATCACTGCTTTTACTCCTGTTGAGTGGCACCTTATAGCCCACAGTCATTTAAGTCAACGAGACCCGGGAGTCAGGTAAGGTTCAGTGTAAGGGCTTCACATTCTGGCCCACAATTTGTAACAGGGTTTAAAACAATCTTGCACTGGCTGAGCATCGGCTGTCGTTTAACTCTTTAAGGACTGTATGGAAGACCAGCTAGGAAAAATATCCCTTGTGCCACATGCCAAGAAACTTGCCAGGTAAGAGGAAGCTGGGCAAGTTTAAGAACAGTTTTCTGATCTATCTGAATGTTACCAATAGGTGACCTACATATTCAACGTGCTCCAATACCATGTCAACCCTCTCGCTGACATCCTGAGGACCTGGGATAGCCCCTTTCCAAGTCAGCTTGGTGATTACATTTACTGTTTTATGCTGATTATAATGGTTAGTGGTTTAGTCTTGGAAGGTGCTAAAAGGTAGCCGGGGCATAATATTAGTCTCTTGTTACCGCCTGCATCCTCCCGCTTTGCTGTTACAACATGTGTGTCCTGCAACAGTCATTTGTCCGAATGAAACACCAGGATGTATTTAGGATTGCACTGGAGCAGGAAGGCTCCCAGGCATAGCTGCCAAGGTAAAGCCTTCGGCACTGGAAGATTTCTTGCCTTTTTACTTATTCTTTGCTCAAGCCTTTTCAAAACAGAGCCATTACTGCCACTACGGCAGTGTGACAAGGGGAAAGCTGTGGGCGGCAGAGTCAAATAAAAAAGTTGCAGCCAGGGCCGCCCGGGGGGACGGGGGGGGCAAGTGGGGCAATTTGCCCCAGGCCCCGGACCCCACAGGGGCCCCTATGAGAATATAGCATTGCAACTTTTCTTTATGGAAGGGGCCCCTGAAATTGCTTTGCTCCGGGCCCCCTGAATCCTCTGGGCAGCTCTGGTGGCAGCCTGTAAAGAGTTAACAGGTCCCTGTCTGGTCATATGGCCGTTCAGCAGAGTATAAAATGAAGGGAAGCTGGGTCACTAACAGGAGAGGTCTGTCTTCTCCACTCCTACCTGCCTGAATCAGGGAAAGCCTCAGGGAATTATTGCCCCGTGTTTTTCAGTCGATTTGCTTTTGTTTTGTGGATAATAAAACAAGCCTGGAGGAAATGGCCTTAAGAGGACTGGTGCTTGGAGCTTTACTTCCCTTCCCCAGCTGGTGAAACTACCTGTCCGTTTACAAGCAGGTTTTACAGTGGTACTGCTTGTTTGTCTGGCTATCCAACCCTCCAGAGACTGCTGTTTCTGTGGCTCTGGCAGGGCCGTAGCAACAAAGAACATGGCCCCCTCCGAACGGTGGCCCCCTCCGAACATATGTCCGGGCGGGGCCCTTACAATGCAGAAACTGGAATGCGGTTTTTATTTTGCCACTTTTAGGGGCTCCCTTCCTTGCGGGGCCTCCTCCAGTTGGAGGGTACGGAGGGTGCTCGCTACGCCTCTGGGCTCTGGAATTCTCCCAGGATCCCGCAGTGGATGACTAATAGCAAAATAGCCACTAAGTCCTCTTCAGCAGCCACAGCGGCTATGGAGGCCAGCCCAAGTGATGAGCCCCACAGTAAGGCATCTGAGGTAAGCATCTGTGTGGCCTCTGATGAGCAGACGGCCTCTGTGATGGATCAGGGGACAGATGAAACTCAGCCACAGAGGGAGGTGCAGCTACTCGAGAGGCAGACTGAAGAGACAGGGCCTGATTCTCCTCTCACATTGGTGTCACTCCATTGACTTCACCCGAGTTACTCCAGATTTACACCAGCGTAACTCTGATTAGAATGTAGCCCACAGAGAAAAATAACCAAAGACAAAATATCTGGGTTATGCTGACCGGTCTGAAAGTACTGAGTGGGGATGCTACAGTGAATTTCTTTATCAAACGGTCACTTAATCTTCTGCAGCTAGATTTTGGTCACTGTGCTCTGGTAGCCAGAGTACCAAAGTAAATACATCGCTGTCCTCCAAGATTACTCAGCCCCATTATTCAAAGGGCCACTCTTGAGCTTCTGGCAGCTTAAAAAACAAGCTGAAGGAAAATGTCGTGCTCAGGAAAGATGCTGGCTTGGCACACCAGCTTTACCCCACATTATCACGCTAACTTGCCTCAGCCCTGTCTGAGGTTCGCCTCTCCATTGGAGAAGGTAATTGGCACTCCAGAGGCACTCAGGCTGGATCTCTCTGCTCACACCAGCAGCAAAGTTGCCAGTTAGTACTAACTAAGGTGGTAGAGTTTTCTGTGCGATATGGATGCCTGTCCGATAGGAACTGGACTGAGACTACCATCTCCTTGCCTACAGGCCACTGGGGAGCTTGACAGATGGTAGGGATTTGACCCTATCGGCATTTTAACAGGTCTACGGAAGCGACAATCTATATGCACCAAGCCACACTCCACCCCTTCATGTGCACTGCCAACATTTTTAAAGCTAATCCCCATTTTAACTAGAAAGGCTGCCCATTGGCCTCTTGGAGACAACATATTATGAATAGCAGCTGCTAAGTCTAATGGGAAATGCATTCCCATTTCCTGTTTGAAAATCGCAACCCCAAGCACCGAAGAGTTAACTGAAATGGCAAGATGCATTCATTAAAACCCATGCAATTCTAAGTCTACGTGAGGCACAGCTACCCTCTGCAGAGTGGACAGGGGGGTGGTTCCAGAAAGGCCACTAGGTTGTTACGCTAGAACAAACTGACTCTTGAGGAGCACAGCCGAAGAGGCAAATTGCCATGGACAAACTTCTGAGGCAGGAGCCGTGAGAAAGAGAGAGGGATGAAGGGGCAGACGCCCTCCAGCGGAGGTGGGCAGGAATGGATTCCTAGCACATTCAGTACGTTGGGTGATGAATACGCTTAATATTAATGGTGCTGGATGTATCACAAATCTCTGGGAGGAAGAAATCCTCCTGCCTATCATGGCACAAAGTTTAGACCAGGACTTAGAAAGTTGAAACTTGGAATCAGCCTGGGGATGAACACTCCATGAAGCTGTAGGTTTAGAGCAGTGTTTCTCAAACTGGGGTTGCCACTTGTGTAGGGAAAGCCCCGGGCGGGCCAGGCCAGTTTGTTTACCTGCCCCGTCCGCAGGTCCGGCTGATCGTGGCTCCCACTGGCCGCAGTTCGCCACTCCGGGCCAATGGGGGCTGCTGGAAGCGGCGCGGGCCGAGGGACATACTGGCCGCCACTTCCAGCAGATCCCATTGGCCTGGAGCGATGAACCACGGCTGGGTAAACAAACCGGCCCGGCCCGCCGGGTGCTTTCCCCGCACAAGCGGCGACCCCAGTTTGAGAAACACTGGTTTAGAGTCAGGAACTGACTGCCTAGAGCCCCAGGTGAACATCACTACTTTATTGTCTGGAGGTAGGGATGGGAGGGGTTACACAATACACAGTACCAGAAACCTTTCAGACAAGCAAGTGGTTGAGAAGCCACAAGAAATGACTGCCGCTGAAGTAAGAAACCTCTCTCTATTATGTTATGAACCACATGGGAAAGCAGAGTTTTCTCTTTGCATTTGTGTGTGTGTGTACACCCATCACAATGAAGTATCTAGGTGCAAGGTTTCAAAGGAAAGCTCTGTGATTTTTACTGCTGCCTTGAGGTGATGGCAGAAATATTAATTTAATCAGGCTACCTATGTTAAAAATGACAAAGCAGTATTTAACCAGCCCAGAAATCTGCTCTGAGCCTCTATTAATATTGACCGTGCAACTGTATAATCCACGGGTGCAACCGTTTTAATGGCAACTCCAAGGTGAAACAGGCTGCGATGCCGTGCATCAAGGTGCTGTCGGAAAATTACTGCTGCAGCCAAAGACACAGAGTACAGCCGGAAATGTCCACAGCTATTTGTAGGGAAGGTGGAGTCTGTATTTTTTCTGTGGGTTTTTGCTTCTTTGATTTTTTCATTTTTAAAAATACACTAAAAAAGAAAAAAAAAATGGAAAAACCCCAGTGCTTTTTGATAGAATCTGCAAAAAGAACAGGAGTACTTGTGGCATCTTAGAGACTAACACATTTATTAATAAATTTATTGAAATTTATTTATAATTGTGTTAGTCTCTAAAGTGCCACAAGTACTTCTGTTCTTTTTGCGGATACAGACTAACACGGCTGCTACTCTGAAACCTTTGATAGATATCTGTCATTTTTTCTAGGGATTTTGTTTGTTCAGTTAAGTTAATAAAATATTAAACAGGAAACAGAGAGGGTTCCCTTTAGTTGAAGAGAAATGTGGAAATCTGCTGTTGCCTGCATCTCTGAGCCTCCAGCCTCGACATGTGTCACCAGTCTGACAGATTGGCTGGTTCCTGCTTTGGTATTTCATATTTATTTTTTATCCAGAGAGATATTCTAGATATGGGCCCCGATACTGCAAAGACTTATGCGTGGTGCTTAACTTTGTGCATTGTGAGCAGTGGCACAAGGGCACTCACAGGGTGTAAGGTTGAGTGGGCGTGGAAGTCTTTGCAGGATCAGGGCCATGATTATGTTTTTGCACTGGCTCAAGTGACTAGAAACCATTTCCTGTTCCACTGTAGCCTTCACAACAGTGGGTATTGCATTTGGGGACTTACATCCATACCCATTTATGTTAGACGCTCTCAGGCACCACAGAAGTGATGTAAGATTTATTTAGGAAAGAAAATAAAGACGTAGCGGTGAAACAGCTATTGGACTTTCTCTCATAAGCTGTTAAGTAACACGAGCACTGTTTTCTCTGTAGCATCTTCTGAATGTTGCCTGCAAATGCCTCACTCTCCCTGTTCCTATCTATTTTTAGCACAACTAAAAGTCCCCCAACGGAACATAATTATCTCAGCCAGAGATGTCAGGATTGCTCAGAGCTGAAGTAGGTGTCTCCCTGCTCAAAATATTAAAATCGCTATGTGTGTTAAAAGCAGGGCCGGCTCCAGGCACAGCTTACCAAGCGGGTGCTTGGGGTGGCCACTTCGGAGAGGGGCGGCACGACCAGCTGTTCGGCAGCAATTTGGCGGACGGTCCCTCACTCCTGCTCGGAGCGAAGGACCTCCCGCCGAATTGTCGCCGCAGATCACGATCGCGGCTTTTGTTTTTTGTTTTTTGTTTTTTTTATTAGGCTGCTTGTGGTGGCCAAAACCCTGGAGCCGGCCCTGGTTAAAAGCAAAGTTACCGCACAGAGTTTTTATACAGAAATTTGAGAATTCTGTTGAACTAGTGGGAGAGATTTCTGCACTGTCTCTATTGTGGAACAGAATAAGTCACATGAACCCACTAGACTTTAACTTTCAATCCTTAGGACTGAGCAAAATAAATCAGTTTTAAATAAAGCCCCGTTGCTTCACCCCTTGGAGGGGACGCGGCTAAAAGTGCCTATTAGCGCTAATGCAATAACATTAAAAAACAAGCAGTTCACCCTAGGACACAGAATCAGCCTACAATCATCCCCACTGGTTTGGAGCTACCATTAGGAAGCCCACACGTAGGCACTCACCCTCTTTGATGTTATTCATGAAAGTCCAAGGATTCTCATGCAAAGCTTATTTGAAATCGCATTAGCAGGAGGCATTAGAGCTCCAGGCCATTGATTCTGACATCACTTAAAAAGGGCAGGTAACAGCTGGGCCACCCCGGGAGGAGTGAAAAAGACAAGTCGGTCCATGACCCCAACCCCAAACATGTTGCTGTGGCATTCTGTTAAGTCATCTGTCTCCCAGAGTTTGGATTGCACACACTGCAGGGGAATGTTTACCTTAAAAAGAAATTCCGTTTGCATAGCGTGTTTCCTGGCAGTTGTAAAATTCATCATGATTAGGTTTATATCCAAGCGTATGTAGATATTAAAACCAAATCTGTATTTACAGCCTAAATTATCTGATAGGCTCCCACTTAAAAAGCCACTAACTTTTCAAAGGTGACAATTCTTACAGTAATGCCTCAGTTTTGGAAGGAAGGCATGGCCCAGTGGAGA
This sequence comes from Trachemys scripta elegans, assembly GCF_013100865.1. Taxonomy (NCBI): domain Eukaryota; kingdom Metazoa; phylum Chordata; order Testudines; family Emydidae; genus Trachemys; species Trachemys scripta. Next base: position 10,993,192 of record NC_048312.1, read on the forward strand.
CCCTGGAATTCCAGGCTCACTAGTTTACGGCAAGTTGCTTTGGCCAAAAAGTTTCAAAGGTGCCCAACTTGAGCGAGCTAGGGCTCAATTTTCAGATGTGCAGCACCTCTGACCGCCCACCGACTCTGACAAGACTTGTGGACAGAAATGTAGGACCCCGATAGATCATCTAGTCCAGTCCTCTGCACTGAGGCAAGACTAAGTATTATGCTCAACCTCTCTCAAAACCAGACCCTATGTTTTGTAAAGGGACCGCTCAGTGCAACAAAAATAATACTTTACTCACAGGACAGAAGGGTGTGGGAGCCTGCTGCTTTATTCAACTGCATCACAACAAACAGAGTGGGAACTCCCCTTAACAAAACAGGAAGTAAGAAAGGAGAGGATTATGGCTCCTCCTCTAATAGTCTGGGTAAACCAATTAACACCATGACGACCCCTTTACTACATCATGAGTCTCAAGTTGGTCATCCAAAATTAGTGACCACCTTGTGGGTCTTAATTTCTCCACCTCTTCCATAAGGGTAAAGATACACACTTCTATACAAGGACCTTTGGAGATGAGAAGAGCTAGAGTGATACGTACCACTATTGTATTAGTATTTACTTCTAATAACATCAACCACCAGGGTACCCACCGCGATAAATCAAAGGGTCAGTTTCTGTTCCTGGATTCACATATGCAACCCCATGGATTTTGGCTGGTTGCAAGGTCTAACGGAGGATAAAATTAGGTCCAGTACAATGGCTGCAGGTACCCATTATTCTGTGAAACTCGTTAATTCTCTAAAGCAGCTAAGTGTTGTTCATTGTATTTCAAGAGGTGCATTAGTATGAGGAAAAAAAACACCATGTTGCGCTGGATAATATGCCCCGTTATTTTGCTAACACAATAGAGGAACCCATAGTTCTCTTGGCACTGATGCTAAATGAACGGTAAATTCACGTTATCTGAAAGAAAAAGTAAAAATAAGTGCTAACAATGAGAATAAATCAGACCACAAGATTATTTGCAAGTCTCTGGTAAAAATGTTTTAATCAACTAACTCAGCTGTAACCACAGGGAACTGCTTCAGAGGTTAAGATTGCAGTACAGTATTCTAGTGAGAAAACATACGGAATTATTCAAAACATGCAATTTCATTCCTATTTCTTGGCTCAGATCAAAAGCTGAAGATGACGGGCACGGTTTTTGTCTTCCTTCCCCACGTGTGCTATTTCCAACAAAATAAAAGTTAATAGAATAGTCACAGTCAGACAAACAAGCTACTTAGCAAGGAAATACATTGCTAGGTAAGCCTGTGGCCAGACTGTGATGTCCAGAAGAACCCATTTAAAGGGAGGATGGCACTCAGGAGAGCTGGGTTCAATTCCTCACTTGGCCACATACTTCCTCCGTGAGCTTGGAGAAGTCAGTGAATCTCTCTGTGTCTATTTCATGGTGGCGTTGTGAGGATAAATTAATCAACAAGTGTGAGGTGCTCAGATGCTATGTTTGAAAGCCACAGAAAAGCCCATAAAATAAATGCTCCAGATTTCCACAGGTGACAATGAGATCAGAATCTCTCTTAAATCTGTAAGGACCTAATCCAGTTCCCTCTGAAGTAAAAGGGAGGCTTTCCATTTATTTTGATGGGTGCTGGATTGGACCTTAAAGTGGGGAGATGAGTAATTTGAGTAACTCAGCTCTGGTTAAGGCCCCAGCTGGAGTACTGTGTCCAGTTCTGGGCACTTTAGGAAAGATGGGGACAAATTCGAGAGAGCAACAAAAATGATAAAAGGTTTAGAAAACCTGACCTGTGAGGAAATGTTAAAAAAGATGGACATGTTTAATCTAGAGAAGAGAAGACTAAGCCGGACCTGATAAGCATCTTCAAATATGTTAAGGGCTATTATACAGAGGATGGTGATCAATTGTTCCCCATGTCCATTGAAGGTAGGACAAGAAGTAATTGGCTTAATCTGCAGCAAGGGAGATTTAGGTTAGAGATTAGGAAAAACTTCCTAACTGAAGTTCTTAAATAGGCTTCCAAGGGAAGTTGTGAAATCCCCATCATTGTGGGATTTTCAGAACAGGTTGGACAAACATCTGTCAGGGATGGTCTAGCCGTATTTGATCCTGTCACAGCACAGCGGGCTGGACTTGATGACTTCAAGGTCTCTTGCAACCCTGTATTCTATGTACATTTTGAGCCAGAGTCTGATCTCCCTCACACCAGTGTAAATCAGGAGTAATTGACTGACGGCAAAGGAGTTACACCAGTTTAACAGCAGTGAGAGATCGGAATCAGGCCCTCAGCCTGCCTCGGACACAGAAGAGTTCTCATTCACCCTTGTCAAGTGAAGATTTCCTGTTACTTTTTGCATGTTATTGAAGAGTTCCTGATCTCGGTAATAGATTCACAGAGTCAAGGCCAGACGGGACCACTGTGATAACTATTCCTATAGAGAGAACTTCTATGGAGCCCTGATCAGTTTGTGACTTCAGGTAGGGAAACGTTGTCTATAACTGTAACAAATCAGGCTGTGCTGAACATCTTCATGTGGGCCACCTACTTTCTGGTAAGACAAACAATTGCCTCCCCATGTGAAGGTTATGGTAGAGAGAAATACAGCTGCTTTTATATCAGAGCCAACAGATTGGTTCTCTCTTCCCCCGCCCCGCCTCAACATGTATTTAAGCAACCAACCCAAATCTAAGCAGGTACTTAGCGGGTCAAATTACTACCTGGACTTGAGTATGTCTTTGGAGACTGGGAATCCAAGCAGCACTCCTTCCTAGACCATCTCCATGGGTCAACTTTATTCCTGAACGTACAAACCCTTATACAGGTAGCAAGCTTCACCCCTGTGCAGAGGGTGAGCACAAGTCCTAAGTCTCACTTGATGAGTTGTGCTGCTCCGTTACATAGGAGTGAATGTCATCCGTGCCTTTACTCATGCAAGTAATCTGATTGAGTTTAATGAGAGTCCAAGTTAGCCGCATGAGTAATGGTTGCCAATGAGGCCTGGCTGCGATAATTCCCTGTTGTATCCCTCTGCTGCCACTTTAGTATATTAAACCAGCATTGCAGCCAGGCCGGACCATCACTCACTTTCATCCGACAGCTTGAAAAACTTCAGAATCATGCTCAAGAAACATCAAAGGCAAATGAGACGGTGACACAGAGCAGTGGAAAGCAACAGGTGAAAATCATTGCTTCATCGTATGTCGCCTTGGCACCAGACGCAAAAGCAGCCGTGAGTGTATCAGACTGCTCCAAACACACAGCAAGAGAGAATGGAATGTCACAGTTAGGGGGACAAAATACCATCCCTGCAAAAATGAGCAAAGTTATGATGGCTTCGTTTGTGGCTGGAATTCCAGCAGCACCTGCAGATCCTAACCAGATCACAGCCCTGTTGTGCTAGGTGCCGTACAAACACACACAGCAAGAGACAACCTCTGCCCCCAAAGAATTCACAAGCTAAACAGCCAAGACAAAGGGTGGGGAAGCAGAGAAACAGAAATGACTTGCTATGGGTCATACAGCAGATAGGGAGAAGGGAACCCAGGTCTCCTGAATCCCAGTTCAGTGCCCTCTCCACATTGCCTGTCAGCAGGCTGGAATGCAAAATAACGGGGCAAGATGTTGACCAACTGAGCCCTAGGCACCTTGTCAGAAGGTTGTTCCCCCTTATTGTGTGCCGTATATATCTGATTAACAGGTTCTGAAACCCAGGCTCTTCCAGTGATTAGCGCGACAGATAGTTTAGATTGATGAGCCGCGGCAATTTTGGATGGCTTCGGAGGGGATGAAAACAAACATTTCGGGGATAATCATCAGTCCCAGAATAGTTTCCTTTGTCATTTCTCCTGGAAGCTCGGTCCACTCCGAGCTCTCCCTCAGCCCAGAAACAGAGCAGCCAGTGACAGCTAAAACACCACAGTGCCATCTAGCTCAGTGAAAGCGCACAGGGCCGGCTTAAAGAAAACCCCAACCATCTTGCTGCCTGACAAATAAAACTCCTTGCCTGGCCGAGAAGGGGGATAATTAACAACGTGCTTTCCAAGCGAGGTTGCCACTAATGACCACTTTCCAGAAAGTTGACCCAGCCTCTCGCCGAAACGCAATCAATGAATCAACGCACGGGGCTCTGAAATCAACCGTGCTCTGCGCTGAGGGGCAAACGGAGCCTAAACAGGCAAATAATCGCACTGCCCTTTCAATACACATAAAATTTATGGTCACTGCAATATTTCAGCAGACGCGCTTTTTGAAGGAGGAACGGTCCGCAGAGCAATTAGAATGAAAAAGAGTTCGGGCTGCCTTTCACTCGGCAGCTCACTTCTCTGTCACCGACGGAAATTTATGCTGCTGCAGAAAGCCTGCATTAAAGGGCTGGAAGGAGGGAGTTTGCCCTCCAGCTCTCTGGATCTTGCAGTGGTCAGAAGTTTCTCTGAGGTGCCAACAAATTATGTATTAAAATGACAGCCGTTATGAACACAATTAGGAATAATAATGAATACCAATAATAATAAAAGCCTTCTCTTTCCCCCTACCACTGCAGCTGTTTCTTTCCTCTCTCCTGCACAGTGGTAGCTGTAGATCGTGTTTTCCACAGGGGAACTCCCCACAGCATTTTGCTTTAAGCCACTAGTCTTGGCTTGCACTATGGTTTCTTTACCCCTCCAGCTTAAGAATAGGCCTCTCGCTCCAGTTCCAGTGATTAAACTGATTTAAGGAATTAAGCATCTGAATAGCCTGGTCTCCCACCCTGCCTGGTTTCCTTCCCTGTTTCGGAGGAGGCAGAGATTCCACTTTCCCTTCTAAGTGGGTTCTACAACTAGTTACCGCTAGTTTTGTATTAACACCACACAAGTATCCCCCAGTCAAACAAATATTGTGGTTTGGCTCCTTTTGGGGACAGAGGCAGGTGAGACAACTAGAGTTAGGCCCAAGCCTCAGTTTGGATCATATTAGGGGGAGACAAGATAATTTAGGCCTCAATCCTGCAAACATTTACACATAACGTTAGCCATGTGTCTAGCTTCATCACTCCACACTTATTTAAAGTAAAGAATGTGCTTAAGTGTTTGCAGGATCTGGGCCTAATCTGTATTGAATGTCCTTGCTAAGACTACCAACAAACAGGAGCTACCATCAAATGCAATGGTGATTTAATTTTTTTTTTTTAATTCAGACAATTGCTCACTAAGGACTAAGTCTACCAGCTCAGTTCTCCTGATCCACAACTACCAACCTAGAATGGCTTTGAACTGATGACCTAATGGGGAAAGGCTCGTTAACCCATCACCAGTCTCCTAAACCATCCAAGCTCTTTCGTCTATCACAGCCGCCATTGCTCTATTAATGGAATCAAGGCAAACATGACACCAACATTTTCTGTAGCAAACATTGTCATTTTTTGCACAGCTTTGTTTCAGGAAAGTTTAGGGGTGGGTTTTTTTGCACCAAAAACAGCACCTAGGAGGACAGCACCCTCTTTCAGCTCAGGTACGTTTTAACATAGCTGACTGCTCCATCACAGATGGAATAGTTCTGCTCACAGTTAATCACAGCTACAATTCTGGCTATCGTGCTCTATGATGCCATCCCCGGAAACATGAGAGTTTTGCAGCGTCCAGGATCAGCACACGGTCCCGCAAACTGACCACATTATAAACTTCAGTCAAGCAGAAACACAGCAAGCAAGCACAACAACAAACGAATGATACCGGCACCATAGCGCCCTCTAGTGAGGAAGCAGTTATACTGGTATAAATGTGCTAGATAAGTTTATTCCCATATGGGAAGGGGAATAGGCTATACTAGGATAAGGCAGTTTATACTGATACAACCATGTCCACGCTAGGGGTTGCACTGCTATAATGGCACCAGTAAAAGATTACACCACTATCCAATAGAGTGATAACAGTACAAGAACTGTGTTAGGACCAGTCCTTGTTTGAGCAAGATGTTGCTTGGTGGGATTGGCTTTAATGACACTTTATATTAAGAACCCTCCCCAATATCACACCCAAGAAGTGCAGTCCCTTGGATGCTTTGCTGGCATGTCTTCACGGTGCACTGCCCTCGATCTTGGCTTGGAATTCCACATCTATAAAGGGCCAGCAGAAGATGTCATGTCTTTCACCTATCAGAAATAAGTGTTGTGATAGATGGAAGTCCATTACCTTCAATAATGTTTCGGGCTGTGCGGATTGCTATGTGTTCAACTCTGTTGCAGACTGGGAGAAGAACACAGGTAATCTTGTAATGCTGCTTAAAACTCATCCCCACCATTTTAAAAGAGGCTCAGAATGTTATTAGGGAAGAAAGAGGAAGAACAGCGGTGAAAAGCAAGCACAGAGGAGACCAGGGAAAAGAAAGGTGTTTTCACTTTCCTGGCTCCATTTAAAAACAAAAATTGATTCGAAAGTCAGCCCTGCCCATTGGAAAATATAACTGCAGAATAAGAGGGCCAGCTCTTCCCTTCAGAGTGATTTGCAGAGCTCACCTGGGGCAAAAGCACCTGGACATTCCCAGAGTGGTAAGAAATTCAGTAGCACCAAGAAACCAGTGGTCTCCAAATAAACAAAGGAGACTGCATTACTTTAGCCTTTCCCCAGCTCACGCGCACTTGGAACATTAGTCTCATGCATCATCTGTTTTTTTCCCTCTTACCTCTATAATAATATTTAAAGGGGAGCCAGAATGCATCTTTCTGTACTGCTGGTAAAAATAGGAGTTGATTTGACCTGTTCTCTCCTGCATACCCACACACTGTATGTATACCCATAAGTTGTTTCCTTGTCAAAGACTTAATTGCCTGAGATATTTAGTATGCACAGCTATTGCTTACAAATGAGACGTTTCATGCTGCTTGCACTCTTTTAGAGGGGGAAAAAATATCCATGATTGATAAATCAAGGTGAACAATTCTCTACCCCCATCCCTTTTACAGGAAAGCAGCCTATTTCTCCCTCCCTCCCCCCCCATCATTGTTATATTATCTGTGTGAGCCAGGCATTGGCAAGGAGAGAAAAAAATTGACAGGACATTCTGAAAGAATTTAATGAAGTGGCTCCAAATATTGTATCAAAATAAATGAAGTGAATAATTCAAGAGCTCATTCCAGGTCCCTTCTACAACAATAACTATTGTGCAAGCAGCACATTCGAGGCGATGGAGATGAATGGATGAATACGAAGGTGCCACTCCGGCACATTACAGAGCGGGGAACAATGGCAGCCTGAATTGCTATATTTAATTTCAGTAATTCTTGGAGTCCGGCAGCGCTGGAAGAAAACAGAAGGAGGTAAAGAGGGAGGGAGGGGAATGACTCTCGGCCTTTCTGATCTCAATGGACTATTTGCCTTCCGATGACATGAGGTACGAGAGGAAAAGGGCCCGTTTTGTGTCTGCACGTTTTAACTCTGCTGTGAACCTGCTATGCATTTTGAACAGTTCATTGAAGGCTGTCAGCGGGGAGAACTGGGCTCCAGCCAACAGGAAGAAACTCACTTGATAAAGTCATCACTTCCATTTACGAGTTATCTGCCTTCCACTGAAGAATACAAAGTGAAATGTAACAGAGATGGCCTCCCACCGGAGCGTGGGGATCTGGGTATTGGGCACTTACCAGGGCTGGCTCAGGGATTTTTGCCGCCCCAAGCGGTGAAGAAGAAAAAAAAAAGCCGCGATCAGCGGCACTTCGGCGGCAGCTCAACTGCGCCGCTTCATTCCTTGGTGGCAATTCAATGGCGGGTCCTTTGCTCCGAGACGGACTGAGGGACCCGCCGCTGAATTGCCGCTGAAGACCCGGACGTGCCGCCCCTTCCCATTGGCTGCCCCAAGCACCTGCTTGGTTCGCTGGTGCCTGGAGCCGGCCCTGGCCCTTACAAAGCTTAGATTGAGAACTCGGGAGCCAGTGCAGCCCTAGTAGTAGGTAGAATTGGCTAATCTCTCTGCTGACTAGGCCTATTCAGGTGGATCCCCTAGGCCTGTCCAGAGCTTCTTGCAGCATTGGGTGCTTAGGCCTCAACCAGGGCTCTGCATGGGCCTAGGGGGCCACGCTAGGCCCTGATTCCGCTTGTGCATAGTCTTATTGATATCACTGGGGCGGGATCTGCCCAGATTGAGGCCTTGGGTTAGACTTGGAGCTGGGTTAAATTTCCCAAATGTTGACATAAAATGAGTTAGCGGCTTTTCCCTTGGTGCCGTTTGGATGGGATCATTTCACTGGAGATAACCTCTGCGCCACTAGGACCTGACATTTCTCTTTTGCTACCCATTTGGAAAACACCCAAGGGACATTGGCAGGGTGTATTTACTTGGGCTGTTTGTACACAAAGGACTCTCCACAGTGGCCTCCCAGCTCTGGAAACCGAGTCTGCTGACTAACCGCTGCAGAACCAGCAGGGCCGGCACTGGAGCACAAACCTTTGGTTTCGGCTTGTTTCAGTTTCCCACAGGCATGTCATGAAGGTCGGTGCTTGTGTTGTGGGCACTGGCAAGCTGCGTGCCAGCCATGCCTACTCCCATTTCACGGATGAGTGCAGGAACTGGGACATTCCCTCCATTGCCACGGTCCCATAGGAGTGGGTCTCTGTTTGCTTTTGGGAACCGCTGATCATTGCCCCAATGTATTCTTGCTGACCACACCCCTTGGGGGAGTGGAATCTGTGTCATTTAATTCTCCCCCGTGCCCCAAGCTTTGCAGATGTCTATCCTGGAGCATATTGCTGCTTCCCAGTATCAACCAGCCTGGCGGCTAAAAAATCTACCCACTGCGGGGCCCTTCTAAGCTCTCCCTTATACTCGGAGGGTGGCAAGAGAGGGAAGGAGGCCACTGAAAGGGAGCGCAGAAATCTAAGGCAAAGGCGACTCATTCTCCCTTCTGTCCACTTCTCTTTGCGCACTTTCCCTTTCCCCTCCTCTCCTCCTTTTACCCCCTGTCCCTACCATTCTCTCCAGAGCCACTGATGAGTACTTAAAGGAGAAGGTGCCTATGTGAACACATGCACAGTCACCAGTATTTGCACCCCTTTATGCCAACCGAGGCTCTGGCTCAGACACACCATGTTGATTTTTAGAGAGGGAGCTGAACCTAAATCCCATGACAAACACCCCTGAAACTTTGGAAGTTGGCTTTGAAACCTGGACCTAACTCCAAATATTGGGCCCCTCCTCTCATGAACCAACCCTGAGGCAAATGCTCCCAGATCTCCAAGCAGTTTGAAATCAGGAGCAGAATTTGACAAGCCCACCTCTAACAGTAACCAGCTGTGACCGCACAGAGAGTTCTGAGTCCTGGTGTGGAATCAGCTGCAGAAATTGGTGCATTCTGACGGTTACTTTTGCTTGTAAACTTTCCTTCTTCCCCCCTGCTCTAATTTTCTCCCCCAGAGTATCCTCATCACATGCCTCAGAGCCTGAGGTTTATAGCCAGAAAACAAAAGCAAACTCTCACTACACTCTGCATCAGTGTCACCCCATGGACTGGCCAGCAGGGCCTCCTCCTCTTCCTTGGAGGCAGACCCCCTCCCGTAGTCAGCCCCTGTCAATCAAGTGTTTCCTAACCCAACTGCATTTTGCTGCTAGCTTTACTCACAAATTCTTTCTCTGCACAGATCAGGCTAAGAACCTTAATATTCCTGCAAATTCAGAAAGGGGATTTCCAACAAGCATTAGGAAAATTAAACTTCTCAAGAGCTGTCTCAATCTGACAAGCTATTTCTAGCTCTTCAAAGTACAATAAGTGAAAATATTAAAAGGGAGGTGGGGGCGATTATAATAAGCGGAATGATGAATAAGAGTAGAAACCAGGGCATCTTATGTCTCTATATTGTTGTTAAGACTCCCCGCCTGCACAGGACGCAACATTGTAATCTCCCACCCTTCACCCCCATCCAAAGCAGTAGGATGGTACCAATATAGCGCGGCATCCCGCTCTGAGATCTCTGTGTTGCTACAGCATTAAACATGCCTGAGTGCTAACCCTCCCTGGTAACAGACTGGGAGGCTGTGATTAGAACAGTAACTTTTCACAAAAGACATTTAATCTATAGATATAAATCACTGGGGAAAGTCCATTGTTCTGTTCAGAAGTGAACTCAATAGAACCAAGCAGAAACACGTAACCAGCTAAACAGCACAGAACCCTCCGAAGCCAAGAAACAAGACAGAGATTCAACTGAAATGTGGACTGGTCTGGCCCGTACCTGAGACTGCAAGGCTAATGACAAGGTGATTTTTTCAGGTCTGGCATTTGTATTCTGGCCAGGACAAGGAACAGAGACTCTGCAGTACACAGGCCCAACTCTCCCTTTCATTACCTCAACAGGGACACCTACAAAATAACCCCGTGCCACGTGCAGCACCAAACCCAATGTTTGTTTTCATATCCACGTGAGGCAGGGCAGGCAGACAAAAAACCTGCACCCACAGCCCATCTTGTTGCATTTGTCTCTCCAGCCTCCTGCACCCTTCTTTTCTTTCTCCCCTATGGTTTTAAAAGTCTTACCTGCAGCAGAACAGAATTGCTTCCTGCCTCCAGACTCTTCATCACTGAATTCAAAATGGAGGACAGGCTATTTATAAAGTGGGTGACTGATGTAGGCGGGGCTATGGAATGGGGGGTGGAGCTAAACTTCATATATAAGGCTATGGCTCAGAGGGAGATTAGTCTGGGGGTTAGCTTTAGAAGAGGAAAGATTTAGACTGTGGTTAGCTCTGGTTGCTGAAAGCCCCTTTATCTTTTGGTAATGTGCAGCTCTGAAATTCCACTTGTTTCAGGTCCTGTGATTAGTACTGAGTAATTACTGATCTGCTTAGCTAGCACGCTTGTTCCTTCACTCTGCCTTTGCCCTCCTAACAGGTTCTCCTTTCCCTCATTCTCATTTATGAATCTTATCATTAAATCTCCTGAGTTACTCTCTTGAGTAAGCTCCCTTTCATGTAGCTACTCAGTGATTGCCAACTTGCACTGCATGGTCTTATAGAAGAGTATGACACTGACTCCATACAGTACCAGGGGAAAGCAAACATTTAGAGCAGCCAATTAAAATCCCATTAATCACAGAGGGACTGCGTTACCTCACTGCCATGCTGTGATAAATCTATCTGAATGTGGACTTGCAGCCTAGAGAAAATGCCTCTTCAGCTGTATGAACTGGTCTTGCAAATGACATTTTATTGAGTGCTACTCTAAAGCCATATTCCAGATTGTGTAGACAGCAAGGTACGGTGCTAAATCTAATCAATGCTTGGGATCTTTCAATAACACAAAATATTTTGAGTCAAGTCATGGCAGCTTAATATTATTTGTTTAAGGACAGGACACAAAAGGGGCTGGTTTGACCTTGGGAGCCCGACCGACAGAACAGAAGGAATGCCAAACGCTAAGAGGAAAGCTATTGATTAGGTCTGAGTGGGATGAATGATGAAAGAAAGCTGTAAGATGGTATAAATGGCAGAGAAGAATAGAGTGATTTGGGATTTCTGGCATGAAGATAAAAGGACCGTGGGTGCCCACAGTCAGCTGGGCAGAGGGAATCCATAGAGAAATGCAGGCATGGTAGAAGAGACTTTCTCCCCTTCTTGGCCTTTAATTTCCACGATGCAAACTGCCAAAGCTATGTAATCCCTCCCCCGCTCCCTGCACCACATCAGCTACCATTAAATGTGCTCAGCTTATTTAGGAAAATGGCTAACGCAGTGACCTTTGAAAAGCACAGGACTTCTCTCTCTCTCTCTCTCTTTTTTGGGTCAGAGAAATCAGTCAGGGCTTGATTCTCCTCAGATTTACCCCGGGGCCAATCTGGATTAACCCCACTGAAATCAACCAGTGACCAGGGGTGGAGGTGAAGAGAGTCATACCCTTTGATTACAAATTGCTCCCCACCCTCATTCCAAACTACCTGTTTTAGGAGCAGAAGCTTCTATTACTTGTATTTCAGTAGAACCTACACGCTCCAGCTGAGATCAGGGCCCTATTGTACTAGATGCTGAACAAACTCATAGCAAGAGACAGTCCCTGCTCTGGAAAGCAGACAACCTAAATAGAGAAGGTAGTAGGGGAAAGAGAGACGCAGAAGTGATGTTCCCACATCACCCAGCAGCTCAGTGGCAGAACTAGGAATAGAGAGGTCTCCCGAGTCTCAGGCCAGTGCTGTATCCACCGACACTGTTTCTCTTCTAACACTCTGGAGTAATAGAGAGGACTTCTGTTCCTTACTGGTATTATAAGGCTCCCTCCCTTCCTGCCCCTGCCTGCCCCACACAAAAAAACAGGGCGATAATACTAAATATCTGTCAACTCTGGGCTGGCTTCTCAGATGGAATCTATATATCAGTACATCCAGCCCTGGCCGGGCGTCAGTTCAGATGGTCTTTAGAATTTGCTATAGCTCCCAATGGAAAGCTCTCCTCTGCACTTTGATTGCAGGCCATCTACAGCAGTGCTACATGGAAACTACCATACTGTAGCACCCTTAGGACTGGCCTGTGCAGGGATAAATGTGCAAAGTAGGTTTGAGCTTTGACGTACTTAGCACAGAATCAGTGTGGAAAGAAGGCAAAGGGGGGTTAAAACACCTTTAGGATCTCCTGGGCCTATGGCTGGCTGGTGGTGAGAATGGCAAATTTGATCAGTTTTTATATCATTGATGCAGTCGCTGACGGTAGAAAGCTCTTGTTTAATTAAAAATTCTGAATGAAAATAAGGAAAGAGGAGCCCCCAACTTCAACCGAAAGCTATATTATTCAGACATTGCTATGGATAGTTGAAGCACTATTGCGTGCTAGGAAAGCTTTGGGTGCAGAATAACTAATATTCGCACTTTGTCATTCTGCAGGTAACAAGATAATTCGCTTATTTCAATCAAAGCAAGAGACGCAGCCTGGGTTGCTTCAAAGGAAGCACTGAGTGAGGGTGTCTTTGCTTCCTCCAACAGAGTGAGCAAAAGAAAGGCGGCGGGGAAAGCAGATGAGTTCTGCTAGGTGGTGGAATGAAAGATGTCTCCATGCTGGAGCATATCCCCTCCGGGCTCAGAGAGCAGTTTTAAGAGGCCTGTCGTATGTAATCTAGCAGCCGTCTTTAAAATGCAAAGGGAATTTCTTAGTGAGAGCTGGCAGTACACACACACAGAGCTGCAGCATTGCTTCCCCAACCATTAATATTACATACATGGACTACTTAATTTGCTCTTTCACACAGAGTGGTATGCAGGCAACCTGCATAACGAAGGACTTGTTGACAAAGTTCCCAGCTCAGATATGGGTAAAAAGGGCCCAGTATCCAGGATGTTCCCTTTCACTCTTGGCAGACTCAGTCCATTTAATTCCATATTTATGTGCACTGAAAATTCTTTCTATTTCTATCCTGTACAGGTTCGTATAGTGCCCTCATTACCCCCAGAGCTGAGTACTTTTTGAACTTCCACACTTGAAATCTTTCAGCCAAATGATAAAGCATTCCTCACCAAACTCCTATGCAGAGGCATTGTTTAGTATTATCCTCATTTTACATATGGGGAAACTGAGGTACATAGAGGCTAAGGCACTAATTCAGCAATATACTTAAGTGCATGCCCAACTTTAAGTAGGTGAGCAGTTCTATTAAAATTGGGGTCAGTATAATTTGCCAAAGGTCCAAACAGTGACACGGTGATTGAGTTGGAAACAGAACACAAGTCCTGACTCCGGTTTCCTCCTTTAGCTGTGCTTGTGTTTTTGTCTCAAAGAATCCTAGAGTATTTTACACTTACCTTGGAGTAGAATCCACTAATGTGCAGAACATGGCAGGTATTTAAAAGATATGGCCACAGTGCACATTCTACACAAAAGGAAAAAGAATACTCTTTCCCACTGACGGGAATTTAGGAGAGAATGTAATTACCCAGGATGGCATTATATTCTCGTAATAGGCACCAAAATTTAATTTCACTGTAATCCTGAGGGTGTGAATTGGGCACAATACAGAGCATAACTGATTTTATAAGGTATGCATTGTATACGAGAGGCAAATTCAATCCCTAAATCTGATTGTTACCGCGTGCTTATATCTAGACTTGGAAGGATTTAATTTTTATCGGTCAATGTCGGTAAACAGCAATTTCACCATACACACACAAACCAATGAAAAAATATTTCTACTGATGATCATAGAAATTTACAGATAGGCAAAGCAAGAAAAATGCTGCTTGAGAACTTATTAAGAGTATTTACCTTGTTTATTATGACGTGATATTGACAATTTGTGATTTTGAAGTTATAAAGATTTAACTTTTTGAATCTCAACATCAACAGTCATTAACTAATTATCGTCATTAAGTAATTGTCTGACCCCCTCCCCCACAGTTTCTTGCAACTGTGAAAATGTAAATGGATAAAAATATAAAAAAGCTTAAAACCCGTTAAGTACAATTGTGAAAATGTAAATCAATAAAAAATGCATAAGACTAAACATCTATATTATCCGTCGAAATTATAAAAAAATAAAAAATTGAATTCACCGGGTGTCTATATCGGTATATGTGTAAATAGTTGACAGATGAGGTGCCAGTAGGTGGCGCTCAAGAATATGTGGCATAGGTCCTGGATTCAGTAGAACCAATAAAACTTTTTGCACGTGGCTTTACATCAGCCAGAGGTAGGGTGACCAGACAGCAAATGTGAAAAATCGGGATAGGGGGTGGAGAGTAATAGGAGCCTATATAAAAAAAAGACCCCAAAATCGGGACTGTCCCTATAAAATCAGGGCATCTGGTCACTCTAGCCAGAGGCATTTTTCAGGGACAGTGTGTTTGGAGGCAATACCCTTCTGTTTCACATGCAATTTTTGAGTGACACTATTGGCCTTTCAGAGATTCCAAGGCCAGAAGGGACCATTGTGACCATCTAGTCTGACCTCCTGTATCACACAGGCCAGAGAACTTCCCCAACCGAATTCCTTTTAAAAATCCTTTAAAACAATCTAATCTTGATTTAAAAATGGCCAGTGACAGAAAATCCACCATGACCCTGGGTAAATTGTTCCAGTGGTTAATTACCCTCACGGATAGAAATCTACGCCTTATTTCCTCCCTAGCATCACTGGGCTTTGCCAGATCAATACATGAGTAATTCAAACCACCAGCCCATCCTGAGACATATGCAAAGACTCACTTTGGTGTACTAGGAGGCATAATCATTCCATCAACACTTATGAAAGGGCTGGTTCGCCACAAGGAACTCCTGCAGACCAGAGGGTCTGGAGAAGTTGAACATATACAGTGCTGAACTGAAGTGCCGCCAGCCTCCTCATTCACCACAGCATTTAATTGACATCTCATCCATGACCTACACGAGGAGTGAAAGTTGTTCCTGGAGTTACTTAGTGCAGGACTGCAGATGGAGTTAATTCTTTTTTTTGAAAAGTCTGCTACCCACAGAGAACTCTGAACCAAGCCCTTAGTGTCATCTTCTCAGACCTTCAAGTTCACTGAGGCACTAAGGCAGCTTATTCTTACCTACTAAGGGCTGGTCTACACTGGGGGGGGGGATCGATCCAAGATATGCAACTTCAGCTATGCGAATAGCGTAGCTGAAGTCGAAGTATCTTGGATCGAGTTACCTGGGGTCCACATGGCGCGGGATCGACGGCCGCGGCTCCCCCGTCGACTGCACTACCGCCGCTCGCTCTGGTGGAGTTCCGGAGTCGACGGTGAGCGCGTTCGGGGATCGATATATCGCGTTTTAACGAGACGCGATATATCGATCCCGGATAAATCGATTGCTACCCGCCGATACGGCGGGTAGTGAAGACATACCTTTAGTATGTGGAAGTTGCTGAAGAAGAAACCTTAGAAAGGAAGGAGAGAGGCAGAAAAGCAGCAGCTTACCTGATTTATAGCACAATTGAACTGTTAATCTTTCCTGTGCTAATGCAGAAAGCCTCAAAAGCCACGCCAAACCAAGCAGTTTCAGACGTGTTTCGTTTAGTTTCAAAAACATAAAATTTAAAATCACCAAATGTTGTAATAAAGGGGAAAACCCCTCACAGGCTTACTTACATTAATGAGCAATGAATCATTGGCATCTCTAGGGCTACTTATATGATCAAGCGCTTGCTAGCAGGAATAAGGCTGGTGCCATCTAGCCCTTGTTGAACCTCATCAGGTTTCTTTTGACCCAATCCCCCAATTTGTCTAGGTCACTCTGTATCCTACTCCTACCCTCCAGTGTATCTACCTCTCCCCTCAGCTTAGTGTCAACCGCGAACTTGCAGAGGATGTAATCCATCTCAGCATCCAGATCATTAATGAAGATGTTGAACAAAACTGGCCCCAGAACTGACCCCCTATGGAGGGGAATAGGACCAGTCCTGTTCATTTCCAAGCAGTATTCTCCTGGACTGACTGAAAGATTATCCTTCATGCTGGAAACTATCTCCCCTCCCCATCTTCTCAGCTCTCTGACTTCTGTACCTATAATGCCACATGAGGGCCTAACACCATCACCATGTGACAATTGGAGAACTGAAGCACAAAGGACTTACCCTGCTACAGCTGGGACCTGAATCTGCATCTTCTGAGTGCTGTGCATAGCTCAGTGGTTTGAGCATTAGCCTGCTAAACCCAGGGTTGTGAGCTCAATCTTTGAGGGGGCCACTTAAGGATGGGGGGCAAAATCAGTACTTGGTCCTGCTAGTGAAGGCAGGGGGCTGGACTCAATGACCTTTCACGGTCCCTTCCAGCTCTATGAGATAGGTATATCTCCATATATATTAAAAAAAAAACCTTCCTCTTCCAACAACTACAAGATAGGATAATACTGGTTCTTCTCCTATTGGAGCAAAACTTCAACGATTTTCTTTTAGCCATTGAGCAAGGGAGACAGGAGCACAAGCAAATATTATGGTTGTGAGCATCTAATATTTACTTTAAATTAGCATGTACAACTGAAGTGAAGCGTTTGGTTTCCTGGCAAGTTGCTAGCGAGGCCTTTGACTTCCTGGGCAATCAGCTTTTAATGAAACGTTGGTAAATGCTGTTGCGGGCATTGGCCACCAGGAGTGCTGCTCTGCTGAGCCACTTTTCTCTTCCCCTGAGAAACAGTAGAGCTCACCTGGTGACGTAGCTTGAGTGCCACTGTCTTGGGTATCCAGTCACGAGATCCTGAACAAGCAGATGTTCCTGAACTTCACCCACATTGCAAGGAGGATGCAGGGAAATAGCCTCCCGGCACGTCAGCTCCAAACACTTGTCAGGGAAGGGAGCTATTCGTTCCTCTCCTGAGCTATTTAAAAAGAGACGTTCTCTGGATAAGCTCCATTTGAGCGGATGCTCCTGCCAAGGTGGCGTGTTGTTGCCACTGTGGTTAAGAGCGCTGCTGGGAGGATGTGAGGAGATGACTGTGCGGAATGAGGAGCCAAATAGCATAATTAATTAACAGTTATGGTAATCAGGAAAGCAAAAATGATAAATAATCCCCCCCCTTTCACTCCACCAGGCTGCTGCTGCAGCTTTGTTTGGAAATGCAAGATGTGAAGCCAAGTGAGCTTACAGCAAAGCGCTCCCGCGTTCAGCCTGCGAATAGGAGCAAGAGGAACAAAGTGTGCGAGAATTCAGCTGCAACCAACAACTTTGTGGCTGAGGCAAAACGTCCCCAGCAGTGTGTATTCAGCACTCACCTACTGCAAGGAGGCAGCTGTGGGTCCTCAGCTACTTTATTATTATTATTCTTTGGAGCCCGTCATGGACCAGAACTCCATTGTGCTAGGCGCTGTACAAACACACAACAAAAAGATGGCCCTGGTCTGTACTTAAAAATGAAATACTGTAACACTGACAAATCCTGGTCATCGGCGGGCGGGATTGAACCTGGGACGTCAATGCATGAGCGTCTACTGCATGAGCTAAAAGCCACATGGCCCTCAGCTAAGGCTGGAGCAGACTCATTAATCTCTAAGTCAAGGATTCTCAAACTGGGGGTTGGGACCCCTCAGGGGGTCCCGAGGTTATTACATGGGGGGGTCGCAAGCTGTCAGCCTCCACCCAAATTTGCCTCCAGCATTTAGAATGGTGTTAAATATGTAAAGAAGTGTTTTTAATTTAAAAGGGGAGGAGGGGCAGGTCGCACACAGAGGCTTGCTATGTGAAATGGGTCACCAATATAAACGTTTGGGCTGGTCCACACTAAACCCCCACTTCGAACTAAGATACGCAACTTCAGCTATGTGAATAACGTAGCTGAAGTCGAAGTATCTTAGTTCGAACTTACCGCGGGTCCACACGCGGCAGGCAGGCTCCCCCGTCAACTCCGCGTACTCCTCTCGCAGAGCAGGAGTACCGGCGTCGACGGCGAGCACTTCCGGGATCGATTTATCGCGTCTAGACAAGACGCGATAAATCGATCCCAGAAGATCGATTGCTTACCGCCGGACCCGGAGGTAAGTATAGACGTACCTTTAGTGTAGATGGAGCCTACACATGTAAGGAAATCTCACCAACTGCTCCAAACTCGACTTCGCTGATGACTACAAGTTGCTCTGCTCTGTGTCACAGAAGCTGGTTATCCAGTTTGGATAGCCACCGTTCTCTCTCAAGTGTCAATGCTTAAGACAGCGATTTGCTTTTGACAGTGACTGACTCAGGACATGGTTCCACAGGAATGCAGTGTGTTCAGTGTTCGGCAACAGGGTAATTCATCTCACCTGAGAACTACATTTCTTGCAAGAGGGTCCTCTGGTCTGATACTAATGGGATGGCTTTCACTCCCCTCCGCATGCAGTCAGATCAATTGCTCGGCTGCTGGAGTTTTGGCTGCAATATGGCCCCACAAAGCAGCACATCCCAAACACTCCAGCTCACCCTGTCTTTGCTATAGCCAGGGAACTTGTAACTACATGCAAGTAAGTAAACATTGATCCAGCCTGCCTCAAGGGCTTCCAGGTGGGACGTTCCAGCACAGGGAGCTTTGTATAATTTATTAGTAAGACATATTACTCTTTGCTCAAGTCTTTCCAGATCTGGGTCTAATGGACTTATTGTAGTGCTACGGTTGGCCCATGAGGACCACCTGTACTTGACTCGTTTTGCCTTGATCCTCTGAGCCCATGTTGCTCATGAGTGGGGAAGCTTCTGTAGAGCTTCAGAAAAGTGTGTATTGAGCACGTGGCAAATCTTAGGGTACTGCTTTGTCTCCATCTCTAACGGAGTGAACACTGAACCCTCAGATGTGTCCACTTGTGTGCTTCAGAAATACAGGTCTTGATTTATTATGCCAATACACACCAAGAGGCCTCATTAATCTGACCTGTATAGAGACACTCCCCATGACATTCTAGGCCCACACTATGTCCGATAATATTATTCTCCACATTTTTCCGGTATGTTTGCTTCATCTCTAGATATGCCAGGTTACTCTTCTAAAGTTTTCCTCAAAGGAGTGTTTATAAATAGAAACAAGGGCCAATATCTGTAGCTCTCTTTCTGGCCGTCCCAAACTGAACACGACCCGCATTTCGTGCAGTAGGCTTTCCAGACAGAACTATACATGAGTGTTATTTGCAAAGAGTTTCAAATCTTGAAAGGGTGACTTGGTGCAAAATGCACTTAATCCTAATGAGTCGGCATTGTTGCTTTATCTTCCCCCCACACAAAGCGCCACATTACCAGATGGAAAAGTTTGTAATTGGATTGTGCTGAGATCCTTAAATCTGCATGTTCCTTTAATCCAAGAACAGTTGTACACATTGTTGACAGTCTCTTTTACGGTAAATGAGTGCAAGTAGAGAGAGGAGCTCAGAGTAGGAAAAAAGATGAAGCCCACCGAAATGCAAATTTTATTCGCAGTTGGTATGTTTATAAATATATATTACATTCTTACAATCTACAATACATTCTAAATACAGATGGATTCAATCAAGGCTTTTGTGGGTAGGGTGGGGTATTAAATTGGACAACCTAGGTTTGGTGGCTGTGAGAGACTTTGTAGTCAACTAAAGGCATGGGCTCAGTCTGCAAAACAAATGGA